>NC_133619.1:293793637-293984432 GCF_048593235.1 Sminthopsis crassicaudata | reverse complement strand
GAAGGAAGGAAGGAGGGAAGGAAGGAAGGAAGGAAGGAAGGAAGGAAGGAAGGAAGGAAGGAAGGAAGGAAGGAAGGAAGGAAGGAAGGAAGGAGGGAGGGAGGGAGGGAAGGAAGGAAGGAGGGAAGGAAGGAAGGAAGGAAGAAAGGAAGGAGGGAAGGAAGGAAGGAAAGGAAGGAAGAAGAAAGAAGGAAAGAAGGAAAGAAAGAAAGCTTTATTAAACTTTTATGATATTGAAAGAAAAAAAAAGGATGGTCTCCTAGCAAGGAATTTTGTTTTGGGAGATGAAGTCATTGTGAGCAATGCTGAAGCATGATCTGGTATCTAGGAATGGTTAGTAAATATAGTGAGTTAAACAAACTGGTTAGCACATATTCAATCCCTAATAATCCCTTAAATTAAGACCCTTAAAGTAGATTGTTCCAAAAATGAGTAAGTGAATTAATCTCTCCAAGTATCATTCTTAGCTCCAGAATAAAAGGTGCTGGTCCAGGTGAAGAGGAACAGTTTAATGTCAGCAAGCAGATGTTGACATGGATAGGATGGATGGTTGAATGGTTAAGTGGAAGATGAAGCTAAAGAATAGTTTGATATTCAGAGCCAGAAAAAGCTGCTTACTCCTTCAGGTCACTGTTTCTCAGTATCTTTATCTATCTACAGTATATGCCTCTGCTCCCTGCTATTTGGTCCTGTATCTTCCCTTCAAACTACATATCTGATGGGGTTGAGGAGAGGGAAGAGAAAGAGAAAGAAATTATTTCTTCCCTTCCCCTACTTGGGTCTGCTCACAGAAAGCATCTCCCTTGAAATTCACCACTTGAGGTTTAATTTAGTCTTCAGAGGCTGGCTATTTGTTCTTGACTCAGATGATCATACCCTGAAAAAGTATTAGATCTCTCCAATAAGCTTAACAGCCTATTAACAGTGACTATATTTGAGACCTGTTACTAATCAACCAAAATGGAGAGGAGGGGATGAGGGAAGCTCCTTATAAATTTATAATAAAGATATAAAGAAAATTCTATGAGAAGGCAAAAGATAGAGGTCACTTCTGGCATGGGGAGTCCAAGAAGGATTTATCTATTGAATAGGTGGATCTTAACAGACAAACATTATAATTTGGAAAGGCAAAGATGGGGCAAGAGCATTCTAGATAGAGAGAACACAGTAAAAGCCTTATTTTTTTTCAAAATCTCTTTCAAAAGGGACCTCAAAACAAGCGATTATTATTATTCAAAATAAGAAATGAACAAAAGATCAATACCTGTTACTAATCAACCAAAATGGAAAGGAGGGGATGAGGGAAGCTCCTTATAAATTTATAATAAAGATATAAACAAAATTCTATGAGAAGACAAGAGGCAGAGGTCACTTCTGGTCACTTCAAGTTTCATTTATTTCCCCTAGAAAAATAACTATATTGATGCTTTTTATAGATTAGCTCCCACCAGTTATGACTAGCTTGTAACTTTTAGGCTGAAGTTCCTTAAAGAGGTCATTTTGTTTAATAATTTCTAGCCCTATGACACAGCACAAGAAACTATCGTCAAAGCCAGTCACTCAGAAAGCAAACATTTGTAACTAGGAGATAGAAAAGCTTTATGCCCTTTTAAACAATATCATTTAAACATACCCCTTCTATCTTACCAACTGGCAGCACAAAATAAGTGCCTTTTAATCACAATATTCTGATAATTGGTGGGAGCTAACCTATAAAAAGCATCAATATAGTTAATTTTCTAGGGGAAATAAATGAAAGTTAAAGCCATACGGTGTGTTTATTTGATCTGGGTTTTTTTTTTCCTCTGAAAACGACTGCAAAGGATTATGACTCCTAACTCAGTAAACATTGTAGTCAAATAACACACTGTACTGAAAATTACATACTTATGTGAGCTGGAGGAACAAAACAGATGCCTAGTGGGTAGAAAAGTTAACAACAGGTCTCTTAGTTTCTCCACAGAAGGATTTCAGAAGGAATACTTGAGGCCAACTAAAAGGTGATACTATCAGTTTTGGAGGTATGACTAAAAATTACACTCAGCAACAATTTTGTAGAACTCATCACTGGTTTATCTGCTTTTTTTTTTTCTTTCTGTATTTTTTTTATTAATTTTTATAATTATAACATTTTCTTTGACAGTACATATGCATAGGTAATTTTTTTTTTTTTTTACAACATTATCCCTTGTACTCCCTTCTGTTCCAAGTTTTTCCCCTCTTTTCTTCCACCCCCTCCCCTAGATGGCAGGCATTCCCATACATATTAAATATCTTATGGTATATCCTAGGTACAATATATATGTGCAGAACCGAATTTTGTTGTTGCTGTTGTTGCAAAGGAAGGATTGTATTCAGAAGGTAAAAATAATCTGGGAAGAGAAACAAAACAAAACAAAACAAAACAATGCTCATTATCTGCTTTTATTAATATCCATATTTGGTAGAAGGGGAGCAAGTTTAATAAGACAATAAATCACTTTCTTCCCTCCCCATAAATTAGGAGTTGTCAATGCAGGTCATCAACTAGACTTTATTAAATGCTTAATATTTGCTGGACATGAGGCAAATATAAAATAAAAGCAGTCCTTGTTTTCATGGAGCTTACAGTCTAATGTGAGAGATGGTCCTGTAACTTTTGCCTTTTGTGTCTTAATGCCTTAAAAAAATCCCTCTACAATAGGTGCCTCCTCTTTCCCTTCTCTCTTCTTTTACTATCTGGCTTCTGAACTCATAATTCTACTAAACAAAATTACTAATGATCTTTTATGTCTTTTATCTTTTTTTTTTTATTGAGAAACCTCAATCCTCATTCTCCTTGACCCCCGTGGAGCCTTTGACACTGATGATCACCCTCTCTTCTCTTCTAAGTTTTCTGGACATTACTTTCTACTTGTCTAGACAGATAGACAGCCATTCCTTCTGTTTCTTTTGCTAACTCCTCTTCCAGATTATTTCTTCTAAGCAAAGCTGTCCCCTAGAGTTCTATCCTAAACCCACTTTTCTCTCTTCTTCCCTCTCCATAGGTTTAATTACCATTTCTACACTGAAAATTCTCAAATATATCTATCCTGCCTCAAACTTTGTGCTGACTTCCAATCTCATATCTCCAACTGTTTTTCAGGCATCTGCAAATGGATTCCAGTATGTGGCTATTTCTAGCAATGAGATGATTCAGGCCAGTTCCAATGATCTTGTAATGAAGACAGCCGTCTGTATCCAGAGAGAGGACTATGGGAACTGAGTGTGTGTTACAACATGGTATTTTCACTCTTTTTTGTTGTTGTTGTTGTTTGCTTGCATTATTTTCTTTCTCATTTTTTTCCTTTTTGATCTGATTTTTCTTATGCAGCAAGATAATTGTATAACTATGTATAAATATATTGGATTTAACATATATTTTAACATGTTTAACATATATTGGACTACTTGCTATCTAGGAGAGGGAGTAAGGGAAAAGGGGGGAAATTTGGAATACAAGATTTTGCAAGGGTCATTGTTGAAAAACTATGCATGTATACATTTTGAAAATAAACAGGGCAGCTAGGTGGTACAGTGGATAGAGCACCAGCCCTGAATTCAGGAGGACCTGAGTTCAAACTTGGTCTCAGACACTTCCTAGCTGTGTGAACCTGGGCAAGTCACTTAACCCCAGCCTCAGGGGGAAAAAAAAAGAAAAAAAGAAAAAAAAGAAACAGTTTAATTTTTTAAAATGGATGTCCAGTAGATATTTTAAATTCAGTATGTCTGAAATAGAACTCATCTTTCTCCATGAACTCTTCCCACCTCTTATCTTCCCTATTTATGTAAAGCAGGGCTTCTTAAACCTTTTCCATTCACAATTCTTTCTCACCAGAGAAATTTTTACCTGATCCTGTGTATACAAATAAAATAGCTATATAAATCAAACTGATAATAAATCATAGTTTTGTGATCCCCACATTCAGTTACAGATCTCATATGGGGCCATAATCCACAATTTAAGAAGCTGGGCTGTAGGGGAAAACATCTTCCTCTTTCCTAGTCCCTCAGACTCCTAGCAAAGATATATACAGGATAAATTGGGGATAATTTCAGAGAGAAGGCATTGACATTAAAGAGAACTGGAAGAGACTTCCTGTAAAAGATGGGCTTTTAGCTGGGGCATGAATGAACTAGAAAAGTTTGATGATCTGGTACTCCCAGATCATCATACTTGTCTCCTGAGAACCTGAGTGAGAACCAAGAAACAACAGCTAGAACTGAGCATGGAACAGCTGATTGGTTTAAGGATTGAAAAGATTTATAATAAGGGTATATATCGTCACTTTATTTATTTATAAACTTATATGCAGAATGCATCATGTAAAATGCTGGATGAGTCAAAAGCCAGAATTAAAGTTGTTGGGAGAAATGTCATAGTCTCACATAGGCAAATCATCCAGGGCTATCTCTAGTCATCCTGACATGTACTTGGCCACTGGACACAGATGGCTCTGGAGGGGAAAGTAAGGTAGGTGACTTTACACAGCCCTCCCTCACTTAAATCCAATTCACTTGCATGTTATAGAAATACTTCCCGGATATCATGACCCTCTTCAAGAACAAAGGACAGACAATAACACAAACCTCTACAGATGATACTACTCTGCTGCCAGAAAGCAAGAGGAATTAAAAAGCCTCTTGATGAGGGTGAAAAGGAGAACGAAAAGCTGCTTTGAAGCTTAATATTTTTAAAAATCCCTAAGATATTGACAACTGGTTCCATCTTTTCCTGGCAAAGTAGGAGAAGAAATGGAAGCAGTGTCAGATTTTTATATTCTTGCACTCAAAGATCCCTTCAGAAACCATGGCAAATCTGGACAGCATAGTAAAAAGCAGAGATATTACCTTGCTGATTAAGATCCATACAGTCAAAACTATGGCTTTTCCAGTAGCAATGTATGGCTGTGAGAGTTAGATTATAAAGAAAAGCTACTCTTTTGACTCTTGAATTTTGGAGCTGGAGAAGACTTTTGGGAGTCCTTTAGGCAGCAAGAAGGTCAAATCAGTCAATACTTAGAGAAATTAATTCAGGCTCTTTACTCGAAGGTTAAATATTGAAGTTGAAGGTTAAATACTTTGGCCACATAATGAGAATACAGGACTCACTGTGTAAGACCCTGATGTTGGGGAAAATTAAAGACAAAAGGAAAAGGGGACAGCGAAGAATGAGATGGATAGATAGTATTATGCAGACAAGGAACATAAACCTGGACAGACTTTGAGAAATAGAAAAAAGCTAGAAGTTTCTGGTATGTGGGGGTCCATGGGACCCTAAAGAATTGGACACAACTGAAAGCTTGTCAAGGAAAAACCAGGAGGCTTGTTAAAGGAAAGCCAGGAGGCAAAGATGAAGAGGGAGAAGGTTGTTATTGTTTTTTTTTATTGGCTGCATAACTTGACCTGTCAGCATCTTTAATGTATATTAATTAAACACCTGACAGGGCTCTTTCTTTTGTTAGTATTTATGTCTAAGGGGAAAGGTGAATCTTTCACTTACACCATATACAGTCAATAGAAAAAAGGTTGCTCCCATATGGAGAACCAGCTGGCTCCAATTCTCCAATCTCCTGGAAGCAGATAACAGTCTTCCATGAAGATGGTGCAATTTTAGGTGGCCTCCCCATTACACTAGCCATTTTATATGTGTAGATGCTTAGGAGCAGATCACTCTTTAGCAAAATCAGAAAGTGGAAAATTTGTCCAGTATTATCTTTCAATACTCCTTTATACCCTTTCTTAATTGCCATTTAACCCTAGGTTGATACCTCCTGCCCCAACTTACTTTCTTCTTGTATTATTACAAAGGCTTTAAAAAATACTCTTTATCATTTTTTGTCTAGCTAGCCCAAATCTTCAGGGACTAAGGTTTTCATGAGATAAACTGTGCTATTATAATTGTTTGGTTTTGTTTTGCTTTTCATTATTTTAATTAACTGTTCTTGCTAACTAGGTGATAAAGTTGTTTCTACACATAGGTTGAAAGAACCCGAAATAGTAAGCTGTGAGAAGAGAAGCCTCAGGGGGAACATGACAGCTGTCTTCAAGTTTTTGAAAGGTTGTCATGTGAAAGAAAGATCAAAACGTTCTGTTTGCTTTTAAAAGTCAGAGCTAGGAGCTATGGATGGAGGTTCCAAAGTAGCAAATTGAGACTCAAAGTCAGGAAATCCTTCTTAACAATGCTGCCAAAGTAGGAAGGGGTGGGAAGTGTCAATTCTTTCTAGTTCTTGTGTGAAATCCGACTGGGATGGAACTGCCTCGGGAGGTGTTTAAAGGTCAGAGGAATAAATGTCCAGAGACAGAATCCACAGAAGGATTGCTGAGCCTGATGAGACAACAATGCAATGTATCCATCAGCTATATTACATTCAGAAGTGAGCTTGATAGAGTATAGGTTTTGTAGCAATGGCTTTAAGTCTGAGTTCATTCACTCCAGATACCAAGATGACAGAGGAAGGGGAGAGTATGATGTTCAGGAAGATGTTTTGTACTTTTATTCTTGCTATATCTACTCAGGAAATACCCCTTTGTGAGAGTTATTGATTAAAATTGCAGTACTAATCAATGGGTCAATTCAATGATATAAGGGAAATACTAACTCTACTTGGCAACCGATGTTGGGAGAACTAATGAGGGCTTGAGTGGATAACTGCAGTGAAGAATCTTACTACCTCCTCAAGAATAGCTTGAAGGAGATGATATATCTACTAGTCCTCTGGAGATCTAACTTATCAATGAGAGTGGGAGCAGGAATTGGGACAAGAAATTTCAATTTTACATAGTTTTACATAGGCTACAATTGTCTCCATTTTCCAGGGGCACATACATATTATCTAAAAATAGCCTTTCTGTATTTAGACATGGGGCAACTGGATGGCAAAAGTAGATAGAATACTATATCTGAAGCAAAGAAAATTTATCTTCCTGAGTTCAAATCTGGACTCAGACACTTTCTAGCTATATGGCCTTAGGCAAGTCACTTTACTCTGTTTGCCTCAAGTTCCTCATCTATAAAGTGAATTAGAAAAGGAATGGCAAACCATTCCAATATCTCTGCCAAAAAAACCCAACAAAACAAAGAAATAAACAAACAAACAAACAAAAAAACAACCAAATTGAGTCACAAAGAGTCAGACATAATTGAAAAATGACTCGAGCAACAAATCTTGAACATGATTTTTTATTTTCAGAGTTCCAGACCAATTTTAATTTGAAAATATCCTTTCTAAAGTAGGCTTGAAATGAGATAAAATATAACAGATGTGGCCCTGCTAAGGAAGAGTACAATGTAAACTATCACTGCTCACTTTCTAGGACCATGCTACTCAAGATTTCATTAATGTGTTTTTAGTTACATGTTTGTCTCATTATTACGTCACATTTAGCTCATGGTCCAGTATGATTACCAAATCTTTTCCACACAAATGACCTAGTCACAGATCTTCTCATACTTAAGCAGTCAATTCATTTTCAATTTAAACAAGGACTTTACTTAAATGACTATTAAATTTTATTTTATTATATTCAACCAATCACTTTAACCTTTCATGGTCTTTTTGAATTGTGACTCTTTCATCCAGTATTTTATCTATCCCACCAGTTTAATGTTATTTGCATAAAGATAAACATAACATTTTTACTTTTTTAAAATAAATAATTAATTAAAAGAAATATTGAACAACACAAGGCAAACATAGATCTCCAGGACCTTCTAAGACCTGACTGAAGGACAATATCAATCCCCTTTAAGTCAGTTCATTTAATTAGTTTTTAATTCACTTAATTGCAAATAACTGTGTCAACACATTTCTTCTCTGAAGTAGTTGAAGGAACCCTAGGAATTCCTACAGAAACAATTAAGCCAGTAGAAAATTCAAAGAGATAAGGAATAGGCTGGAGTAGCTTTATACCATGAGCAGAGTTCCACCTTAAAAAAAAAAAAAAAAAGAGGAAATACCAAAAGAAAAGGAAAGAAACAGAAAAGAACCTTGACCATAGAAAACTATTAGAACAGAGCAAATGGAAACTAATGACATTGTGAGGCAGCAAGAATCAGTCAAACTAAAAAGAATGAAAAAAATGGAAGAAAATGTGAAATACCTCATTGGCAAAACAGCCAACCTGGAAAATAGATCCAGAAGAGACAATTTAAAAATGATTGGCCTACTTGAAGGCCATGATCAAAAAAAAAAAGAATCTGGATAGCATTCTACAAGAGGTAATTAAGGAAAATTGCCCCAATATTCTAGAAACAGAAGGGGAAATACTGATTGAAAGAATCCATTGATCACCTTCAGAAAGAGATACCACAAGGAAAAAACCTCAAAAAACATTGTTGAGGAACTCCAAACTATAATCACAAGGGAAAAATACTGCAACCTGCTATACAAAAACAATTCAAATATCAAGGAACAACAGTCAAGATTACGCAGGATCTGTAGCTTCTACAATAAAGGATATGAGGTCCTAGAATACTATCTTTTAGAAGGCAAAGGACCTAGAATTACAACCAAGAACGAACTATCCAATGAGATTCAGCATTATCTTTCAGGGGAGAAGATGGAATTTCAATGAAGTAAGAGACTTTTAATCATTTTCGTCGAAAAAAACAGAACTAAGCAGAAAATTTAATCTACAAACACAGGACATAAGAGAATCATAAAAAGGTAAACAGAGGAATATTATACATATATATGTATATGTACATATATATATGTATGTGTATACATATATATGTATATATATGTATGTGTATGTATACACACACATATATATGTATATGTATAAATATGTGTGTGTATATCTATATCTATATCTATCTATCTATCTATCTATCTATCTATCTATCTATATGTATATATATATATATATATATATATATATATATATATATATATATATATATATATATATATATATATATATATATATTTAAAGAGTAAACTGTTTATATCCCTAGATGGGAAAATAAAATAATAACTGTGATTCTTTAGAACTGTATCTGTCACTGGGGCAGAAAGAGTGGGACATCACATGGATGTGATGGTGAATGGTCCCTAATGTGATGACATCAAAGAAAAAGATATTAAGGGATGGGAAAAAGTCTGTACTGGAAAAAGAGGACAGTAAAGATATAATGGGACAATTAGTTCACATGAAGAGGTGCAAAAGACCTATTACAATCCAGGTGAAATAGGGAGGAGGATGAACATTGTCTGAAGCTTGATCTCACCAATTTTGGCTTTAAGAGGGAATAATTTAATCATTCAGTTGGGTTTAGAAATTTATCTAACCCTATAAAGAAGTAAGAGGAGAAAGATTAAAAAAAGAAAAGGGAGGGACAATATAGAAGGGAGGGTAGAAACCCTAGGAGAAAGGCAGAAGGGTTGGCAGAAGATAAGGTAGTGGGTAGAGTGGGTAAAAAAAAAAACCATAATAGAACAAAAGTACAGAATTGTATTGGGAATTGTAACTGTTAATGTGAATGGGATGAACTCTCCCATAAAATGGGAACAAAAAACAGATTAAAAAAAACAGAATCCTACAATATGTTGTTTACAAGAAACACACTTGACACAGAGAAACACATATAGAGTAAAGGTAAAAGGCTGGAACAAAATTTATTATGCTTCAGCTGAAGTAAAAAAAAAAAAGAGAGTGAGCAATTCTGATTTCAGATGAAGCAAAAGTAAAAATAGATCTGATTAAAAGAGATAAGGAAAGAAAGTACATTTTGATAAAGAGTATTGTAAATAATGAAGCAGTAACAATAATTAATGTATATTAAAAAGGAAGAAAAGAAAAAACCAAATCAGCAGCATCAAAAATGGAAAGGATGAACTTACCACCAATGACAAAGAAATTAAAACAATAACCAGGACCTATTTTGCCCAACTGTATGGCAGCAAGTCTGACAATCTAACTGAAATGGATGAATGTTTACAAAAATATAAATTTCCAGGTTAACAGAGAGGAAATAAAATACTTAGAAAATAAATTGAACAAGCAATTAATGAATTCCCTAAGAAAAAATCTCCATGGCCAGATGGATTCACAAGTGAATTTTACCAAACATTTAAAAAAAAATTAATTCCAATACTATGTGAACTATTTGGAAAAATAGACAAAGAAGGAGTACTGCCAAATTCCTAATATGACACAAATATTGTACTGATACCTAAACCAGGAAGGGCCAAAACAAAGTAAGAAAATTACAGACCAATCTTAATGGATATTGATGCAAAAATTTTAAATAAAATATTTGCAAAGAAAATGCAGTAACTTGTCAGCAGTATAATACACTATTACAAAGTGGGATTTATACCAATAATACAGGACTGGTTCAATATCAAGAAAACTATTACCATAATCGACCATATTAATAACAAAACCAACAGAAATCATCTGATAATCTCAATAGATGCAGAAAAAAAGCATTTGACAAAATAGAGCAACCATTCCTATTAAAAACACTAGCTAGCAAAGGGATAAAAAGAGCTTTCCTTAAAATAATAAGCAGTATCTATCTAAAAGCTACAACAAACATTATTTGAAATGGAGAGAACACATGGACATATTCCCAATAAAATCTGGAGTGAAACAATGATTCCCATTATCACCACTATTATTCAACACTGTACTAGAAATGTTGGCTTTAGCACAGAAATGAAAAAGAAGTTAAAGGAATTAGAATAGGCAATGAGGAAATAAAACTGTCACTATTTGCAGATGATACTATGATATACTTAGAGAATCCTAGAAAATCATCCAAAAACTTACTGGAAACAATTCACAGCTTTAGCAAAATTGCAGAATATAAAACAAACCCACACAAATTATCAACATTTCCATATATTACTGACAAAGCCCATCAACAAGAGATAGAAAGAAAAACTCCATTTAAAATTACTGTAGACAAAATAAAATACTTGGGGGTCTACCTGCCAAGACAAACCCAAGAATTATATGAACTGAATTACATATCACTTCTCACACAAATAAAATTAGATCTAAACAACTGGAAAAATATCAATTGTTCATGGCTAGGCTGAGCTAACATAATAAAAATGACAATTCTGCCTAAATTGGTCTACTTATTCAGTGCCATACCAATTAAACTGCCAAAACATTATAGAACTAGAAAAAACAACAAAATTCATCTTGAAGAACAAAAGGTCAAGAATATCAAAGGAATTAGTGGAAAAAAAAATACAAAGGATGGATGAGTAGCAATGCCCAGCCTAAAACTATATTATAAAGCAGCAATAATTAAAACCATTTTGTACTGGCTAAGAAATAGAGTGGTATATCAATAGAATAGATTAGATTCAAAATGGACACATGATTTGGGCATAAAGGATGATACCATAAATAATTTAGGAAAACAAGGGATAATTTACTTATCAAATCTTTGGAGAAGGGAGGAATTTAGGACCAAAGAAGAACTAGAGAACATTATGAAAGGCAAAATGGATAACTTTGATTATATTAAATTAAAAAGTTTTTGCACAAACAAAACCAACAGAATCAGATTAAAAAGGGAAGTATAAAGCTGGGGAAAAATCTTTACAGCCAATATTTCTGATAAAGATCTCATTTATAAAATATATAAAGAAGAACTGTGTCAAATTTATAAGAACACAAATCATTCCCCAACTGATAAATGGTCAAAAGATATGAACAGACAATTTTCAGATGATGAAATTAAAGCCATTTATAGTTATATGAAAAAATGGTAAACAATTCTGAGGAGCCACCTCACACCTCTCAGATTGGCTAAGATGACAGGAAAAGATAATGATAAACATTGGAGGGGATGTGGGAAAACTGGGACACTAATGCATTGTTGGTGGAACTATGAATAGATGCAACCATTCTGAAGAGCAATCTGGAACTGTGTCTAAAGGGCTATCCTTTGACCTGTCCCAAGGAAATCATATGGGAGGGAAAAGGACCCACATGTGCAGAAATGTTTGTAGAAGCTCTTTTTGTGGTAGCAAAGATTGGAAAAGGAGTAGGTGCCCATAAATTGGAGAATGGCTGAACAAGTTGTGGCACATAAAAGTAATGAAATATTATTGTTCTACGAAAAATTATAAACAAGCTAGAAAGACCTGGAAAATTTACATGAACTGATGTTAAAATAAGCAGAACCAGGAATATATTGTACACAGTAATAGCAAAGATGTGTGATTATCAACCCTGAAAGACTTGGTTCTTCTTAGTGGTTCAGTGATCCAAAGCAATCCCAATAGACTTTGCATAGAAAATGCTATTTGAATCCAGAAAAAAAGAACTAAGAAGACTGAATGTAAATCAGCACATGCTATATTCACTTCTTTTTTTTTTTTTCTCTCTCCCATGATTTTTTCCCTTTTGCTCTGATTTTTCTCTCCCAGCATGATTCACAAAGCAATGTATATTAAAAATAAACTTATTACAATAAAAAAGAAAAAAGTGTGTAGTTTCCTATCTTAATTTTTGATGTTTTGCTTTTGTTTTCCCTTAATTGCACTCACATGCACACGAGCACACACACACACACACACATACATACACAACTACTTTTACATTTGAGCAGTTGGTTTCATCTAAAGAACAGGTGAAAATAATCATGGATGACTTAGCTTGGACAAAGAAGGTTCCCCACCCCCTCATGTCCCGTTCCAGCCCCAGCCCCAGCCCATTTGCAAAGGAGATCATGGGAAGATAATCCTATAGAATTCAATGGAAACACAAAATAATGGAAAATACAAGTGACCTTTGATTTCTCTGTATATAAGTTTGTTGGTTAAGTCACCTGTGCATCCATGTTGTCTCTTCCGATAACTACCCATTTTTCTCTCATTGGAATAATTTTCACCTAGTTTTCTCCTCTAACACAGACTCTAAGCTGCAGTGATTATTTTGTCTCAATGTTGTTATCTCACCTTTATTTAAGCTACCAGTTCCTCTTTATCAATCAGAATCTAATCTAAAATGTAAATTCCTCTCATTGATTTCTCTCTATTTTTGAATAATGAAATATTCATTAAGGCAAAAACAGCATTAATCACCTGCTCTTTGAGCAGAGAGCTCTAGCAAATGCCTAAATGGTTCGGTTGTCATGCCTTAATGCTAGGCAATTTGTTCAAAGAAATCATCATCCAAATTTTCTTATTTTAGGGGTATTCTGCTATTACCAAGGCAGTAAGCAAATTCATCCCCCGGTTGTTGGAGCTGGGCTCTAATGAGCCAAGAAGTATAAGAAAGGGGAACTTAATGCCTCTTTTAGAGGCAAGACTGAATTCAGTCCAAACTAATTTCTTGAATCAAAAGAAAAGAAACTCTGGTCAGAAGGGCATGGCACAGCACTACACTCCCAAACCTCACTTTGGTTTCTTCATTGATTCTCACTGAAATAATCCTTCACTATATTTACATTCATGGATTTCTCTATGTGAATATATGTTCATAACATATGATTCTACTCCACCTCCTCTTTTAACTAACCTATTTCCTTTGATTAAAGTATACCTTTCTCTAATTATATTCTAATCTTGAGTCAAATCCTATCAAGTCTATGATACCTATGAGATCTAATTTACCTCCTTATGTTAAAATCTCTAATTCACCTTGTTTATTACCCATATCTTGCACATTTGCATGTAAAATCTGAGACTATGCATTTTATTATTTCCTCTCTTAAATTGACTCTGAAAAACACTATCCTTTCTGCTTATATTATTTTGAGTGTTTGGTTTTTGGAGGACATCAGTGTTGAGTACATGGCTAGTAAGACTGGATTTAAACTCAGGTCCTTTTGACCAATGCTGTCATTTAGCTGTTCCTATTTTGCCTTTGCTGTACCTGCTATTCTTTGTTAAATTGTGCTTAATGGATATACATAGTTTTATCTTTTTTTTCCATTTTTAATTTGAAGTCATTCTTTCAATTTCAAATTTCAATACCCAGGTTAATATATTATCTTGTTTTGATTATTAAATAATCTATATACACATTGTTGGCATTCTTGACGAAGGATTAGAAGATGACAAGCAGTTATTTATAATTATATCCTTCAGTGGACCACATCTTTATCTTTAAAGGTGATAAGGTCCAACTGTTATAATTTTATAATTAATTATATAGTAATATATAAATATATAATTAACTAATGTGAAAGTGTTTGATTACTGTTGTAGGGCCATCTCATGAAAGATTCCTGGTTCAAGTCAACTATGGAGTAGTTTTGGAACTTCCTGCATGTGCCTCAGGGCTAAAAAGTTTTACAGTTTGAGTTGCTGAGGAGACCCCTTACTTTGATACCAAAAAAAACTGATTACTCTGGATGTTTAAAAGGAAACAACCTCACCCTAAGCTCTCCCTTCTTTTTTGCTTTGGCCAATGTCTTATCCTCCACTTTAGCCTCTGTGGGGACTATGAATACATGGTATCTAAAGAACATGTCCCATTTAGGAAGCATCCAGTCTAGGTTTGGGCTTTTTCTTTTTGTGCGCTCTTTCCTGATGCTAGTCAAATGAGTCTGTATCTCAAGTGAAGATAAGCAGATTTACAAGGGAACTTGTAAATTTGAGAGGTCCAGAGGTCTCAGGTCCTAAAGTGTCAGAACTAAATGACAGAAAGAGAACTACTTAGCAATTTAAACTGTCCTTTTAAAGTGGGTGGCCATCATCAAAAATAATATTGACCTAAATCTGATTATTTTACCAACAGACATGACTGGCAGTTATTTGTACAGCACAGCACCAAGGTGAAACATAAAATGCTTAATCATCAGTTCTGATAAGATTTGGAGCAGATAATGATAGGAGTTATGAGTTGAGTTACGAAATTCTGGTTTAAGTTTATTTTTATCATATGTATTCTTGGGTGTTGTTTTTAGCATTCCTCTGTGTGTGTGTGTGTGTGTGTGTGTGTAGGAAATAAATATCTACCCTATATTTTATTCATATTGTACCTTTCTCCTCTCTAGTTTTGGAAAAACCTTAGACATGAGTCACAACCTAAGCTATAATCAAATTCACTGAATTTGGAGTTTGACAAGAGACAAGGGAATATAACCCTTTCATTAGAGACCAGACTTCCCAAGGATTGAACCCCAGCCAAGCTACACGCCTGGACTGGATGTGCTAAGGGACTCCTTAGGCCCTGCCTTCAACTGACAGCAATAAAAAAAAAAAAAAAAAACTTTCTTTTAACTTCTTTAGTTTCTAGCTGAGAAGGCAGATGGCATAGTAGAAGTAGTTTGGGACTAGGAATTAAGTGAGCTGGGTTTATATCTCAATTGGCACTAACTGTGTGACCCTGTAAATCAGTCTCAGTTTCCTTATCTATAAAAAGCTTGTACTAGTAATGCTTGTGCTCACCTGTGCCCTCAGAGTTTTGGTATTTGTTTTTATACTTGACTTTTTTTATTCCTTTAACAGGCAGCATTGGATGAGGAATTTCTTTTTCCAGTGCACATGGGCACCTTGGCCACAATTTATAGTCTTAGAGAATTCTTGGGAGGTAATGAGAGGTTAAGTTGACTCTGAAACCAGCTTTGATTTTGCCACAACAATTGTTTTCAAGGTTATTCTGGGCTAAATTCTTTTGTTCATCTTAAAGTATTAATTTATATTAGAGCTTATTTTTACTTAGGCCTTCATATTACCTAAACCTTTTATTAAATAGGCCTTAAAGGGGAAAATGGTGGTTCAATGGATAGATCACTGGACCTGGCAGACCAAGGAGTCTGCCTTAAATCACTAGAGAAGGAATTGACAAATCACTTTGTTAAGAAAATTTCACATGGGGGAATAGTTAGACACAACTGAACAGGCCTTCATAATCCATAATAGTACTTCTTCTTAGAGGCATCATTTCATCAGGATTGTAGAATTTCTGTATTACAAGGAACCCGGAAATTATTTTATCCAACCTGAACAGGATTTCTCTTCACAACATCCTTATCAAGTGGTTGCCTCCCTGTTTACACCCTTGCAATGCAATTTGGAAATCCTTTTCTTCTGTAAGATCATATAATTTGTAGTTTTCTTGAATAGTTAAACGGCTGTCTGTGGTAATACCCTACTCGTAGGATCTTTATGTAGGTTCTATCTATATGGACACACTTCTATATTTGGGGTTTTAACAAATTAAAAGCTTAAGAACCAATAATAATAACAAGATAGCCAATATCACTTATTTTATGTTTTGGCTATAAATAATCTTGATTGGGCAGCCAATGAATAGAGCATGGGCCCTGGTGTCAGGAAGACCCAAATTCAAATATAGCTTCAGATGCTTCCTAGCTGTGTACAAGTCACTCAATCCTGTTTCCTTCAGTTTCCTCATCCATAAAATGAGCTGAAGAAGGAAATGGCAAACTTCTTTAGTATCTTTGTGACCCCATTTAGAGATTTCTTGACAAAAAGTTGGACCCAACTGAAAAACAACTGAACAGTTATCTTAGTTACAGACCTTTGCAGTTACCTAATTTGTCTTTGCTGGGAGTTACTCTTGTGGTCTTATGATTATTTTTCATAAATAGTATAACTTTTTATATATCTTTTCTGGCTCCATCTCAAGTCCAAACTGCTGAGGCTATTATTTAATACCTTCTATGATCTAGGGGCAGAGTAGATAGAGCTCTGGACTTGAAGTCAGGAGGATTTGAATTCAGATCTGGCCTTACACTTATTAGCTGTGTGACCCTGGGCAACCCACTTAATCCTGTTTGCCTCAGTTTTTCATCTGTCAAATGAGCTAGAGAAGAAAATGGCAAACCGTTTCAATATTTTTACTAAGAAAATCTCTAAAAGATCATGAAGAGTTGGACACCACTGAACAATACTAAACAACATGATCTGGTTCCATTTTATCTATCTTAACTTATTGCCTACTATTCTCCAAGGTGAACTCCTTTTGAATTTGAAGATCCTTGAGAATTCAGGAAGTTTGTCAAAAGAGGAGCCTCTAAAGTAGAAGCTGAATGAGTATTCTTGGTCAATGGAGAAGGATAGGGATCTAATATAGAATAAGGTTAAAAGTTTAGGAAACAATAACAACAATCAAGATAGTCATTATCACTTATTGTGTAGTTGGACCTCACAAATGAAGAAGCACCAATCCAAAGTTCAGATTGAAAAAAGTAGATTAAGTCAAAGGGCAATAGCTCTCTGGATATTGTCTGTTCAGCATTTTAGAGATCTGAAAAAATGAAAAATGTTCTCTATACAAAACCCTGGTAGTTTGTGAGAATCATGATTTGTAATCAGATTGAAAGAATTCAAGGAGATTCTCTTATAGCCACAAAACACTTTATTATGCCAAAATGATGGGCTAGCCTCTAAAGGAAATTTAGCAATTAGAGACAACTTAGGAAGGGCTTTATGTACAGAAAACTTGGAACTTAAGCTAATAACCTCAATGTTGAAAATTGAAAAAGAGAAGGAAGGATCATGATTTAGGGAAGGAGATATATAAGACAAAATTTTTTAAACATTTTTAAAAATACTTTTTATTAATTTTATAATTATAAGTTTTTTTTGACAGTACATATGCATGGGTAATTTTTTACAACATTATCCCTTGCACGCACTTCTGTTCCAAATTTTCCCCTTGTTCCCTCTACCCCCTCCCCTAGATGACAGGCAGTCCCATACATGTTAAATATGTTATAGTATATCCTAGATACAATATATGTGTGCAGAACCGAATTTCTTGTTGCACAGGAAGAATTGGAGTCAAAAGGTAAAAATAACCTGGGGAGAAAAACAAAAATGCAAACAGTTTACACTCATTTCCCAGTGTTCCTTCTCTGGGTGTAGCGGATTCTGTCCATTATTGATCAATTGGAACTGAATTAGATCTTCTCTTTGTTGAAGATATCTACTTCCATCCTCATATAGTATTGTTGTTGAAGTGTATAATGATGTCCTGGGTCTGCTCATTTCACTAGCAAAGTTAGACAAAATTAACAAATTAAATTAAATTTAAATTAACAAAAAGACAAATAAAAGTCAGGAGTGGGGTTCTACAGCAGGCAAATAAGGGGTAACAGACAAGAGTAGCTGCTCCACATTCCTTAGCTAGATATGTAGTTTAGAGTAGATCCTGGGCTGTGACCCCTCAGTAGCAAAGGCTGTTCCCCACAAGGAGCATGGGAGTATCCTTTTGTAATTTAAAGGGAGGCAGAAAAGACATCTCTAGCTTTTCCTCTCTTCCCCCCCCCCCCATCCTTCTACAACGGAGACTTTAATTCTACAACAGTAGATACTTCAAATAATAACATTGTTAAAGCTTAGTAATCATTTGAAACTGGACTACCTCTGGAACCTTGGACAAAGACATGTCACTTATGGCCCATTTTAGATCCAATAATACCTAGAGACAGTCAGTAGTATAGTGTATGGTTTCTTGGGCCTGGGAGTCAGGAGATCCAAGTTGAAATCTAGGCATTTATTAGCTGTGTGACCCCAAGCAAATCACTAAACCTTAGTCTACTTCAATCATCTATAAAATGGGATAATGGCAACTGTCTTCCAGGATTGTTGCGAAGATAAAATGAGTAACTGCCATTTCTAAAGCTTTTTGTAAACCTATACAAATAATACTTATGAGTAAGATTATGCTTATTATTACCGTATGATCCAGTCTAACCCATTTACAGATGAGGAAAATATGAACAAGAGTGGTAAAAATCATTTGCCCGAGGTCATGTAACTAGTTCCTTAAAATTTTTGAGCTAAATTTTCACCTTTTTTTTTGTTTGCTTTTTTTCTCATGATCTTTCCCTTTTGTTCTGATTTTTCTTTCACAACATGACTAATATGAAAATGTTTTAAATTATTGTACATGTATAATATCAGATTGCTTGCTGTCTTGGGGAGAGAGAGGATAGAAGGATAGGAGGAGAAAAAAATTGGAACTCAGAATTTCACAGAAATGAATGTTGAAAATTACCTTTACGTGTAATTGGAAAAATAAAATCTTATTGAGGGGAGAAGAAAGAATTTTAGAGCTAATAGAGATCAACCACCTTGTGTTACATATGAGGAAATAGAAAAAACAAATTAAAAAGAACTGAATGGTTTACGTGCAGTCTAGTCTGATGGTAAAAGAAGAGGGTAATCTAAAATAACCTCCTTATTTAATTAAACGAGTTTCATATTTAACAAGTTTAATTAAATGTTTAAACAAGTGTAATTTTGTTTAAAACATGTTCAGATGGCGTCAAACTAGCACTACCATAATCATCACTACCTTGATCACCACTTCCCCTCAGATCCTGATGGAAGTCAACCCTGGACTCTGCATCCAAGAGGTTTAGTATAGCATTGCCCTCAGGCAAATAGACCAACCACGCACCCAGAGTCATCATCAAGGAGAGATATCATTGTAGAGGATGGGTCCATCCTCCTTGTCACCATCAGCAGCTGCTGCTGCCGGACTTCAATTAATTGAATAATTAATAATTCAATTGTTGACTTGCCACTGTACCCTAAGGACCATGAAACCTTTCCATATGACTTGTAACCAAAACCCTTCATATTTGTTGCCTCCTCCTTTAGAATAAGAGCTCCCTGTAAGCTTGGGATAGTCTTTTCTGCTTCCAACCCCAGCAATTAGCAAAATGCTTTATATAGAGTAAGAGCTTAATAAATGCTTTTTTTATATATTCACAAATTAGGTGCTAAGGAAAATCCAAAGGTAGCTAAGAAAGAGTCCTTGACTTCTAGGAGCATACACTTTAGCCTTTTGACTGCACTAGCCTTTTGATTTTTTTTTTTCATTCAATTGATATAAATTAATAGCCTAGGAACACAAATGAAAGTTTCTATTCTTCCCCTTCCACTCCAACAGTAGCTCCATATTACCATCTATAGGTTGGGTTTGGGGTCAGGAGAGAACGTCTCCTTTTTCTTCATATTTCTGGTCCTCAGTCAAAATATTAAATAAATAAATTTGATACTTCTCCTTTGAAGTAGTAGTTTAATATTAATTTTTTTCTTTTTCATTTAAAATTTATGATTAACAGCTCTACAAATTAGAAGTCTATTTAAAATAGTTTGCTGGCAAATTTAAAAGTCTGAACAACTTCTAGACTCTCTTGTTTGAGTCTTTTTTGGGACATTTGATATTATGCCTCTCCTTAAGACTACCTCTATCTTCAGGGTATGGCGATAAACCTAGATTCTCCAAGAGTATTAGTAAATCATGAACTTTGACAGGTTTTATCAGATTGGAGAGATTTCGACTTCAGGCCCAAGGAAAAACTATGTATCCATTGTTTGACAATCAGTCCAGCTACTAAATGATGAAAAGGTGATGATGTATAGAGCCACAACAATTCTGGAATACCAGTTACCAAGTCTGGGAACTTTGTAGTTTCTCTAACTCAACACTCCATCTCCTGGTTTGGTACCTCTGTCCTTGTTATCCCTCATTACTGGAATGCAATCTCTCCTCTCTTTCCCCTCTTAAAAACTTTTTTTTTTCCTTTAAAATGCTGCTCAAGCTCCTTTTGAAGCGCCAATGAATTGGAAATTGCGTGGATGCCCATCAGTTGGGGAATGGCTGAATAAGTTAGGTATGTAAAGGTAATGAAATATAATTGTCAATAAGAAATGATGAGTAGGCTGATTTCAGAAAAGCCTGGAATGACCTACATGAATTGATGCTGAGTGAAGTGAGCAAAATCCGAAGAATGTTGTAATACTAACAACAAGATTATGTGATAATCAAGTTGATGGACTTGGCTCTTCTCAACAATACAGTGATTCAAAACAATTCCAATATACTTGGGGATGGAAAATGCCAATCACATGCAGAGAAAGAACTATGGAGGCTGAATATGGATCGAAGCAAAATATTTTAACCTTTTTGTTTGTTTGTTTCTTGTGATTTTTTTTCCCCCTTGAGGTCTGATTTTTCTTGCACAACATGACAAATATGGAAATTTGTTTAAAAGGATTATACATATCTAGCTTATCAGATTGCTTGCTCTTTTTGGGAAGAGAGGAGGTAAGGAAGGGAGGGGGAAAAATTTTAAACACAAAGTGCAATAAAAATGAATGTTAAAAACTATCTTTACATAGATTTGGAAAAAAATTACTATTTTAAAAAATGCTGTTCAAATACTTTTTTTATACAAGAAAGTTTTCCTGATTTCCTCATATGTTGAGTTCTATCTGGGATTCCAAAGAATTCCATAGATTTAACTCTAAAATCCCTCTTGCTTCTGTGTAGTGGTGTGGTTGTGTTGTCCAACTTTAATATCAATTGAACATAATGTTCCAAGTCTCATTTGCTTAGTAATGTTTCTGCTAATGTATCTCACACAGACTTTTTTTTTAACTTTGCTTCCCTGATGCTATTTTGATAATGTATGTACCAATTAATATACTTGAAAACAATAATGAGTTTCACAAGTAACTATTAAGCATTTGAGCAGCATAACACGGGGTTTAGAGAGCTGTCCTCTTAATTAGGAAGACCTGGATTCAAGTGCTGTTTCAAGCTACATCCTGGCTATATGATGCTAGATAAGTCACTTAACTACTCAATGCCTCTGCACCTGGGTTCTTAGGTCAAAGGTTCTTGTCTACAGTTATTTCATTTTATTTTTTAAAATTTTATTTATTTATTTCATCCTTTCTCCAGTTACATTTAAAAACAGTTTTCTTTATGTTTGTTTTTAAATTTTTTGAGATCTAGGTTCTTTTCCTTATCCCCATCCACAATTAAGAAATCACATATAAAGTTATGCAAAACAAAACAAAAAAGTTAAAAAGAGAGACAGATAAAGAGAGAGAGAGAAACAGAGATAGAGCCATAAAAACAGAGAGACAGAGACAGAAAGAATGCTTCAGTCTGTATTCAGACACAATCTCTTCTCTGAGTATGCTTAGAAATTTCATCATAAATCCTTCAGAGTAGTCATGGATGATTGTACTACTGAGAATAGCAAAGTCATTTATAATGGTCATCTATGGCAGAGGGTCTTAATCTTTTTTAAGTCATGGACCCCTTTAGCTGTTGGATGAACACCTATGGACACCTTTTGAGATTATTTTCAAATTTGCAAAATAAAATATCTCTGATTAAAAATGAAATCAATCATGTTAAAATAGTTATCCAAAATAAAAATGTCTAATTATGTCTGAACATTTAAACAAATATACACATAAAAGGGTTTTTTAAAAAAAAGAAATTATAGACATTACCAACATTTTCCTCCCTTTGTCACCATCTTCCAAAAAAAAACGGATCTTTGATTTATTATCATGTATACCTAGAATGAGAATTATTTCAGCTTTCTAAATTCAATTACACAAGAGGGCTTTGCAGAGTCATCTGGATGATTCATCTGAAATGTTCTTCACTCCTACAGAGTAAGAAAAACACAAAACAGTGAAGAGTGCTCAAAGCTCTTTGGAATAGTTACTTCTGAGATAGTCACTGACTTTTAAGCAAATTAAAGTTCTGCTTTCTGAACAAATATTCTATAAACACTAACAACATATTATGTGCAAAGCAGTGAGCAACAAAGAGATCCTGGCCAAGCAAGGTGTGGCAGAGGTTGTATCCAGGTGATGACATGGAGGGATAAAGTTCCTTATTTTCAGGGAGGGAAGATAATTCATTGACTCATTTGGTATACTGGGCCTTTGAGAATACAGAGTTCTGGCAATGTTGGGTTAGACTGTCAAGATTATATAAGCACCACCTGAGGAACGCAAGCCAGGGATATGGTCAGAGTAACAAGAAGTGAGAAAGTATGAGCCAGTCATTAATGTTTATCCATAGGTATTAAGCCTGAGAAAATAATCATCAGTAAGAGGAATAAATTCTAATCAGCCTAGGAATTTTGAGAGAAGTTCCAAATAAATCAAACCTCTGTTCTTTGAAATGGTCAGATAAGAATCTTTACATCTGGGCCAATGTTTGGAAGAGCCAAGTCCTCTACAAAAGAGTCATTAATGTGGGATTAAATAGGGTGATACAAGATGGTCGATTCTGAAGTCGACAGTACAACATTCTGGGAGACTTTAAAGTAGAGGTGGTTCTTTATAATATTTATACAATCATTAGATAGGACCTATTTTAGGGAACACAGGCAAAGAAGGAAGCTGAGAGTAGTAATTTTGTAGCCTGCTCTGTAATTTGGTGCCATACTCTCTGCTAAGAAAGAATATTGTTCTGATACTAGCAGAAAGTAGAGAATGAGGGGAGGATGGAAAGGGAAAACAGCAATTTTTTTTTTTTTTGCCATCAACCTAGAATTGTAGATATGTTAGAGAAGGAGAAAAAATTTGAATCTCTTTCTTTTTCCATGAGGGAAGAAAAAAAGAATGGAAGAAGAAGAGAGAGGAGAGGGAGGGAAGAAGGAGGAAGAAAAAGAGAGAAGAATGAAAAAAGGAAAGGCAAGAAGGAAAGGAGAGAGGGAAGAAAGGAACAGATAGCTGAAGCATATTTTTAATGAAGAGGGAAAAAAACAAACAAACAGTACAAGTTTGAAAGCTATAGGTTGACTATAGCTATAGGTTTTAAACAGCAACTTTCACATAATAAAACCTTCAACTTTATATATAATCATCTTTTGTTTGTTTTATTATGGGTATGAATACCCAGTCTATTTGGTATTTAAGTCCAGAATAAAAATGTTTTAAAAAACTGTTATCCCTCCTTCTTGCTATATGAATAGCTAATGTACTTTGCTAGACATAAATCTCCTTAATAATGTATTTTGTATCATTTTTCATGAACAAGTTCTTACTAATATTTTGCTACAATCTGTTTATTTATTCAGATGATTTAGATTCCACTTTCAAAAACAAATGTTTATCTGGATTCAAGTATAAGTAAACCTGAAAGCTCCATTACTGAAGGTCTAGTTTAAGCAATGATAAGAATCTATCCTGTGCCCAATCATTCATTCTCCTTTTATCACATATAACCTTCACAAACAATCTAGGAAGCTCTAACTAGTCTAGAATATGACTTGGACTTTAAACAATGCTTCAGGCTATTGCCATAGTAGTATGACAGAAATTTCAAAGTACATTAAATTATTGCAATATAGTATGATAATATTACATCTTACAACCCAGATCAAATAATTATATATTGCTCCACAGTGTCACTGTGTTGGAAAGGGGTGGAGGAGGGCAAAGATGGTGATATAATGAAATGAAGGGTCTAGGACAAACCGAAAGGTTCAAAGGCTACAAGTCAAAGTCCATTGGCACCAAGACAAGTTGAAGAAATAACTGCCAAGGGTAGGATGTGCAATGGCAAATTAGAAAGTTCAGTGCCTTTAAGCAATAGCTCTAAGGTCTGGCTAAATCAAAAAATGGGACAGCTAGATGGTCCAGTGGATAGAATGCTGGGTCTGGAACCAGTAAGACTCATCTTCATGAGTTCAAATCTGACCTCACACATTTATTAAGTGTGTGACTCTGGGCAAATCACTTAATTCTGCTTGCCTCAGTTTCCTCATCTATAAAAATGAGTTGGAGAAGGAAATGGCAAACCACTCCTGTATATTCTCCAAGAAAACCCTAAATAGGCTCATGAAGAATTGGACACAACTGAACAACAATCCAGAGAATGTTCTGAAGCAGTCAGCTGCCTGCATGCTACCTTGAGATGTAGTTCACTAGCAGACAAGGCATGCAGATTTTCCACCCATCACTATGTTCAAACACAACAAAGATCATAAGAATTAGCCCTGGACATAGAATCAACTGGAATAGAATGGACTAGATGAGTCCAACACTCTTACTTTATAGCAAGGGAAAGTGAAGCTGGCCGAGAAGCTGCTAATTTGAGGTGGTGAAATTTAAATGTAGTCCTAAATCAGATTCTGGATCTTTAGGAAGATTATTGAAAACATCCAGATACTTCCCATGTCCTTGGATCCAAATCATAATACAGCAGGGATTTGTATGGAGTTGTTCATCCAGTCTTCATTCTCACACTCCCACATGATATAGCAGTTTGGGTTTTTTTTTTTATTTTATTGTTGTTACATAACCACATGGAATGAATGAGCAAAGGAATACTTGGCCTGGCTAATCCCTTCCCTTGCCAAGTGCTGTACATGCTGTAATTTACATGTTATAAGCTGTCATCAGACTTTGAAAATTGCTTAAGATAAAATACTCCTTTCTTTTTAAAAAAAATTTATATACATACATGCACACATATACATATTTGTGTCTAATGTTATCCATCTCTAAGATGGCTTGAGAAAAAAAAAATTAACATTTAATTTTATTGTGTATTTGAAAGAAATAACGATTTCCAAATAGTGTATTTAAAGTCTCATAGGCAACACTCTTTTGTATTGTACTATGTCCTAAAATTTTTGTTTTATTTGTAAATTAAAAATAAAAATGTAAAAAGAAAACAGATTTTATTCTGAATTTAAGAAATAAAAACAAACATTTCCATTAACAAAGTAGAATTTTTTTTAAAAAAGAAGATGCACCTAAAATTGAAGATCCATTATATAAATATACTTTACTTATCCCCCTCAAATATACAACAAAGTTATTGTGTAATTTTCATTCTTTTTTTCCTCTTTCCTCCCCTCCAACCCAGGTGACCATTGGACACAGATATATGCATATAGGCATATACACATACACATATGATAGTTCTTTCTCCTGAAGCAAATAGCATCTTCTTTTATTGGATCTTTGCAGATAATTTGAGTCATCAGAATGACTCAGTTACTCAAAGTTGTTCTTAAAACAATACTGCTTGAACCAGAAGATCACTGTACACTTCAACAACAATACTGTATGAGGATGTATTCTGATGGAGGTGGAAATCTTCAACATAAAGAAGATCCAACTCACTTCCAGTTGATCAATGATGGACAGAGGTAGCTACACCCAGAGAAGGAACATTGGGAAGTGAATGTAAATTGTTAGCACTACTGTCTAGCTACCCAGGTTGCATGTACCTTCGGATTCTAATGTTTATTGTATAACAAGAAAATGATATTCACACACATGCATTGTACCTAGACTATATTGTAACACATGTAAAATGTATGGGATTGCCTGTCATCGGGGGGAGGGAATAGAGGGAGGGGGGGATAATTTGGAAAAATGAATACAAGGGATAATATTATAAAAATATATATATAATAAAAAATTAAAAAAAAAAGAAAGAAAAACTACCCATGCATATGTTTTGTAAATAAAAAGCTATAATAAAAATATATATATTTCTGAAATATATATATATATATATATCTGAAAAGAAAAAAAAAAACAATACTGCTTTTACTATATGCAACATTCTCTTAGTTCTACTCATTTTGCTCTTCATTATTTAGTACAAGTCTCTTTATGCTTTCCTAAAATTATTAAGCTCATCATTTCTCACAGTAGAGTAACATCCTATCACAAATATATGCTACAATTTGTTTAGAAATTCCCCAATTAACAGGCATCCCTACAGTTTCTACTTCTTTGCTACCACAAAGAAAGCTGCTATAAATATTTGTACTACATATAGGCACTTTTTCTTTTTTCCCTAGTAATTTTGGGAAACAAACCTAATAGGGTCAAAGAACATAAAATAATAACTTTGGGGGCATAATTCCAGACTGCTCTCTAAAATAGTTAGATCAGCTCATAGATCCACCAATAATGAATTAAAGTCCCAATTTTTCCACATCTCCTCTAACATTTGTCACTTTCTCCTTATCATTTTAGTCAATCTTAAAAATGTAAAAATGATAGCTCAAGATTGTTTTAATATGCATTTCTCTAATTAATAATGACCTAGAACTTTTTTTTATATGACTATAAACTGTTTTGATTTCTTAATTGGAAAACTTTTTGTTTGACTATTTATCAATTGGAGAATAACTCATATTCTTATAGATTGCTCCATTCAAAAAAAAGAGGTCACAGAGTAAAAAAAAAACCTCTCATAACCAAAAATTGCTTTGCTCCTGGTTAAAATAACTAACTTTAATTTGTATAGTGCTGCCCTATTCCTATAATTCCCTAAATATGTCTTCAAGATACACAAATAGATCAGAGTTTTCTATCTGATGATGCAAGATCTAAACTAATTCAGCTAAAATAAATAATATTTTCTAGACTCTATACCACATCCACCAAAAACAGACAATTGGCAGTTTCAGAATTATCTGAGTATTGTAGAATTTAAATATCAGTTAACCAGCCACACATGACCAGAAAGAAAAGGCAGGCAGTAATATGTCCTTTTGGGTTATTGTGTTTATGTATATATCTGCAAATATATGTATGATCTCACCTGGAATTGCTAGATGTTAAATGTAGAGCAGATTTGTATAGCCTTTATATGCTGTCGTAATCCTTAGCCTAATTCCTACATTGGAAAATTGGGTACCTCAGAGTAAGGCTGACTACATCTCCTTTCTCAAGGCTTGAGAAATAATGAGGGATTATAGGGTTCCTCCCTTGGGTTTTGAGCTCAAACCCCATTCTGATATGCTCACCCTAATTAGGTATAACCAGTGATTAGCAGTAAATTAGCATTTAGCCAGTGAACATCAATCAAAGGAATATTTATTGAGAAGATACAATAACAAAAGTATGTTTCTCTCTCAAACCAGGGGCACATTCCCCTTAGTCCTTGGAGAGAATGGGCTCAAACTTAAAGCAGTTATTACAAAGCATATCCCTCCTTCCCCAACCAAATTCACTTCTGAATTTAGCATGGTTGATGGGCAAATTACTCCTTTGCTTATAGGACCTGCCTAGAGAGTCAATTTATTACTGAGTGGAATCCTAGTTGTTCTCCAGAATTTCTGTTTCAGACTGGGCTTGGACTCCATATACATCCAGCTGGCATTGGGGGGCCACCTATTTCTGCCAAAATAGGGCTATGCTTTCATCTTAACGCCAGCTCCAGGTGGCAGGGAGTCCGAGGACCCTTCCCTACCAGGCCCACAGCAGCTCCGTTTTTAAAGTCTGGACATCAGGTATACAAAAAAAAGGGCCAAGTTGCCCTTGAAGGAGTCTTTGATTTGCATTCCCACCTCCTGCTCTATAGCCCAGTCAAAGGCACAAAACAGACCAGAAATAGTTATGGAACTCTATACATATGGAGAGCAAAGCCCCTTCACTCCCTATTTCCAGATGCAGTACCACCAAATTTGCATGCTCCTAGGACCCATTGCCCAGGCCCCTATTATACACATGGTATAAACCAAAATTATTTTGGTCTGTTAAGGATTTGGGAGGGTAAGGGTAACAACGGAGCAAACTTGTTTTTCCCTTAAGGTCATCTATTTAAATTGTCAGAGAGATTGCATAGAAGCCTCAGCAACAAGTCCTTTTGCAGTCAGCTGATGAAAGCATGCTTAATCATAGAATTTGCACACACCCCCGTGCACACTCATGAGGGTTCCAAGCCCTTACTAAGCTGAGTTATGGAGACTGAATTCCATTCACCTTTACCCAACCTCAAAATGTCAGCAGCAAGTGTCAGCATATCCTGCTGAGTCTCTCAGAGGCTGAAGATAAACATTCCCATAGCCCTTTTCCCTTTGTTCTTTCAATTTCCATAATGCCTCCTGCCAATCAGACCCTGGCCAAGAAAATAGCTCCGAAGCTTTGATAAGCCTCCAAGAAACTCTGCTGGAGGAGGGATAGAGTTGGCAACTTCATTTCCTGCTTCCAGAGCAAAGGTCTCCTTCTTCCTCTCAGTCTTAATACTTTAGCCTTCCGCGTCTATTAAATATGTAGAGTCCAGGTTTCTCATCTCCTAGATTTTGCTAGATTCAGAGCTTCAAACACCAAGCCTTTAGACACCCAACCCAAGTAGAAAGCTATTACATATGGCAGGTTATATTCTGAGTGTCTATCAGTCCCATCATCTTAAGATAAGGAAAAAGAACTAGCACTGAGTGTGAATTCAATCAGGACCCTCAGAACCTGATTGCCAAGAAATTTCTTTTTAACATTACAATTGATTACTTATTTATTTTAAACATGCTTTTCTTCTTAAATTTTGAATTCAAATTCCTTTTCCTCCCTCTCATTTCTTCCCACACCCATGAGAAGGCAAGCAACATAGTATTATATTACCATATTAACCATATTTCAAAAAAAGAAAGAAAAAAATAAAGTGAGAATGTTATACTTTAATTTTCACTCAGAATTCATCAGTTTATCTGTTTTTTCATCATGAGTTATTTGGAATTATCATATATCATTGGATTGATCAAAGTAACCAAGTCTTTCATAGTTGACTATCAGTACAACCTGGCTGTTACCGTGCACAGTAATTTCTTGTTTTTTCTCACTTCACTTTACATCAATTCACATAGATCTTGTTGTGCTTTTTAAACGATCCTCTCATCATTTCTCATAGCACAATAGCATTCTATTACAATTATAGGCCAAAACTTGTTTAGTCATTCCCAATTTGATGAACATCCTCTTGATTTCTAATTCTTTGCCATCATAAAAAGAGCAGATATAAATATTTTTGTGCAAATAAGTCCTTTTGCTTTTCCTTTGATCTTTTTGGGATAGAAACTTAATAAAGTTATTGTTGAGTGAAAGATTATGCATAGTTTTATAGCCCTGTGAACATAGTTTCAAATTGCTCTTCAGAATGATTGGACCAGTTCATCACTCCATCAGCAATTTATTAATATACATATTTTCCCCTTATTTCCTCCAGCATTTGTCATTTCTGATAGGTATGAAGTGGTATCTCATCTATTAGGTGAAATTGTTTTATTTTGCCTTTCTCTAATCAATAGTGATTTAGAGCATTTTTTCACATAACAATAGATGGCTTTGATTTCTTCTTCTGAAAACTGTTTATATTGTTTGACCAATTATCAATTAAGAAATGGTTCTTATTTTTATAAATTCAATTTTGCTCTATGCTCATCAGTCCTTTATCATAGAAAATTACAGTAAAATCTTTTGTATTACTTCAATGGTACTTTTTAGCATACTGTAGTTTCCTTGATTATCTCTTTTAATTGCCTGTTTTTGTTTTTGCATGTTCTGAGATCATGATTAATACCCCTGCCTATTTTATTTTAGCTGAAGCATAATAGATTGTGCTCCATCTCCTGATTTAAATTCTGTATGTATGTCTTTTTGTTTCAAGTGTGTCTTAAAAACAACATGTTGCATTCTGGTTTCCAAACCATCCTGCTATCCACTTTCATTTTATAGGTGTATTCTTTTCACTTTCACAGATATAATTACTAACTTTGTATTTCCTTCCATCCCATTTTCTTCTGTCTATTTCTTTTTCTCCCCTATCTCTCCTCAAAATTCTATTTTGCTTCTAAACACTGCCTCCTTAATTTACCCTCTCTTCTATCATTTCCCCCACCCTCTACTTTCTTATTCCCTTCCTCTCCTTTTTCCCTATTGGATACTTTACATATTTATACACAACTAAGTATATATAGATATTCTTCCCTCTGAACCAATTTCAGTGACAGTGAGGTTCAAGCATTGGCCACCTTTGCATCCCTGTCTTCCCCTTCACTTGTATGACTCTTTTATGTGAGAAAATTTTTCCCATTCTACTTCTCCTTTCCTCTTTCTCCCAGTGCATCTTATATATTTTACTTGGTAGATTAATGGTAGACACCTTGATGAGCCAATATTCCTCTTTCTTTTTTATTTTTAAGGAATTCTTTTCTTCCCTGAATTTTCGTGCCCATTTTACCATTTGTCCGATTCTGTTTCTTAAGATGCTAGTTTCTTCAGCATTTTTTTTACCAAGCTGTTATTTCTCTTTTCATTATTTTCTTTCATCATTTTCTTTCTTTTCACAAGTTTTCCTCTACCACTTACCCATTTCTATAAATCTTCCAAGAATTCTTGTTGGGTGTGGGTTCAAATGATATTTTTCTTTGAAGCTTTTTAAAAATCCATTTTCACATTTCTGTCTTCTTCTGAATTTATGTGTTGGTGTTCCCTCATACTTAGTACCTTTTTATAGTCAAATTCTCTTTTGTTGTTTGCTTATTTTTCCAGATTATTTCTTGACTTTAAATTTTATGTTTAAGTTTGGCTCTGCTCATCTGGAGATGAGGAGACAGTGTTCCAAACTTCAGCCTTTTTCAGCTGTTATTTTCAGAGGTAGGTCCAGGAGTCTGAAAGTTTTGGGTGCTTCCAAGATGGTGTGATTCTTCGTGTAGTCACTGCTCAAATCATTACCAAGGAAGAGATCCTGGTCCCCTGAAGGTACAAGAGCTCATGCTGCCCTACGCTTTAGAAGTGTGATAAGGGCATCTTGGAACTTTCTACTCTGGAACTGTGTCCCCAGAACTGTGTATAGCATCATCTATAACCAGTATCAGCAAACGGTCTTCTAGTTAATTCTTCTCTCCACCTCCTTCACTCCATTCCATCTTAATTACAGGCTGTTCAAATCTGAGAACTCACTATTACCCATAAAATAGCTACCCTCAGAAATCCTTTGATCATAATCTCACGAATGCCCCTCCCCCACCTCATTCCTTCTCAACCACTTGTCTGGATATCCAGTTCTTCCACCTTTTCCTATTCTGCAGTCCATTGTCTTTTTCTTAGACTTTTTCTTACTTTATGTTCTTTGTACAAATGGTTGAATATACACTCTTTTCTACTCTTGAATCTTTTGTTCATTTGCCCTATCATGACTCATGCCTTGCTAAATCCCAGCCCTGGATGACTTCTATCATCCACTTCTCTGCTCCTGCTGTGATGCTCCTGGAGAATGTCACTAATAATTTATTATATAATCTCAACTAAATCTCATTTTTTGTTCTTCCCTGCTTAACTCTATCACTCCTTAACTATCTATTAAAAATCTTTTATTTTTAACTCTAGACCTTTAAACTGTCTTCTGTCCCTTCCTTATAGGTAGAAGACCCCCTTTACTGAGAAAATTGAGACAATCTGTCATGAACTTCACCTTCTCCCTTATTCTATACTGTAAAACTCTTTTACACAACTTTTACCCATGCTCCCTTCTTTCATCCAATTCTTGAGAAAAAGCTGGTCTTTTTCCTTGCCAAAGCTAACCCCTCTATTCCATTGATCCTCTTTCCTTCTATCATCTCTCTGTGACCTCATCCCCTCTTTTATTCCCTCCCTTTTTCTTTCTCTCTCTGTCTCTGTCTTTCTCTTTCTCTGTCTCTCTGTCTCTCTTTGTTTCTCTTTCTCTGTCTCTCTGTCTCTCCTTCTGTGTGTCTCTTCCTTCCTTCCTTCCTTTCTTCCTTCCTTCCTTCCTTCCTTCCTTCCTTCCTTCCTTCCTTCCTTCCTTCCTTCCTTCCTTCCTTCCTTCCTTCCTTCCTTCCTTCCTTCCTTCCTTCCTTCCTTCCTTCCTTCCTTCCTTCCTTTTTCCCTCCCTCCCTCTCTTCCTTCCTCCCTCCCTTTCTTCCTCCCTCAATCTCTTCTTCCCTGCTGTCTAGAATCAGGTCTAGGTCTCCCATTGTTTAAAAACTTTCACATGATTCTATCATCACTTTCAGCTGTTAATCTATGTCTCTTCTCTTTCACAGCCAAACTCCTGGAAAAGGATGTTTTGTTAGTCTTCATTTTCATATTTTCTATTCGCTTTTCAGAGCTTGCAATTTGCCTTAAATTGTTTTGGAATTTTGGAAAAAAATTACCAAAACTCTTTTAATCGCCAAGTCCTATTTGTCCTTTTTATCCTTCTTCATCCTACTTGACATCCTATAACATGTAACTACCAACCATAATACCAACCACTCTCTCTTCCCTTAGCTTCCATACCATTGCTTTCTTTGGTTCTCCTCCAAAATGCTTAAATATTCCTTTTCAGTCTCTACTGAGTGTAATAATCTATCTCAAGCCAAATAAATATCTGTACTCCACAGCTATATTCTGGGGTCTCTTTTCTTCTCTCACTTGAAGATTATCACATCACCTCCTATGGGATCAATTGTTAATTCTGTAACAATGATTCTTAAATCTATATATCCAGACTAATTTTTGCTCCTCAACTCTAGCCACACATGGTCAAAGTATCTGCTAGATACTTTCATATGAATATACCATTAGTACATAAAAGTCCAACATGATCAAAACGGAATTCATTATTTCCTTCTCCACAAAATCTATACCTCCTCCAAATTTTCCTATATTTTTTGAAGTCAGCACCATTCTTCTAGTGATCTAGGTTCACACTTTTGGGGTCATCCTTGATTCTTTATTTTCCCTCATCTCCAATACCTAAATAGTTTCCAGATCTTGTCAAATCATCTCCACCATATTTCATATCTATCTCCTTCCTTCCTTCCCTCATCTCAACACCACCCAAATGTAGGTCCTCATTACCTCTCCCTCACATTATGGTCTATTTCCCTCTTCTACCCATCTCCACACAATTGCTAAATAAACATTCATAAAGCATAGACATGACTATGTCTCTTCAATAATATTTGGTTACTTCTTATTGTCTCTAAACTCAAATACAAACTACAGCTGGTATTTATAGCTCTGGACTCACCTAATCTTTCCAGAACATCCTACTTATACACATTACCTTTCAGATAAACTGGCTTACTAGCTTTTCTACAAACTCACCATTCCGTTTTATGCCTCCCTGTGTTTGTATAAGTTCTGTTTCATCATTGAAGTGGACTTCCTCCAGGGCTCTATTTTTTTAAAACCCTTAATTTCCTTCAAGATTCAGCTTAGGCCCATCTTCTAATTGAAGCCTCTTTATAAAACCAAAACCAAAAACAGCTTACACTGTTGTTCATGCTATTTCCTCCTCAAGTAATTCTGTGCTTACTTATTCATGTGTTTATTTTCTTCCTTTACCTCCACCACCCCCCACCCCACTACCAGGTAAAATGTAAGTTCCAAGAAGACAGCACTGTTTAGTTGTTAAATTAACTTAAAAGGAAGAAGTGGGGAAGGAAATAAGTATTTATTATAGCAACTATTAAGTGTTATGTTTTTCTTACAAATATCTTATTTGATCCTCACAACAACCCAAGGAGTAGGTATATTATGCCCTTTTCACAACTGAAGAAACTAAGGAAGACAGAGGTTAAATGATTTACTAGAGCCATATAGTTAGTGATTTGAATTTAGCTTCCTGACTCCAGGCCCAGCACTCTGTCCACTGCCTCCAAAGATCAAGATAAGATTTTTTGAGACTAGAATCCAAGCATATTTACTAACTGCCAGAAAAGTTGTAAGTGCTTGAGAGATTTGCTGGAGCAGTCTTGGAGGAGGCAGGAAGGAATGGACATAAAAGCTAGGTAGAGAGATGAGCCTTAGTAATGAACGAAGTGCTCTCTCCTTTTTTATGATCAGAATAAAGAACAGGGAGAGAATGACCACACCTGAGTAATGAAGACAAGAAGCTAAATTCCCCTTGGCAGGTCCTAATTTCCCAAGTGAAATAGTAACTTAAATAGCAAGTTTCTCTGCTGTGTTGAAAATGTGGTTTGAATGACAAATATTATGATTTATAGATACCTTTTCTTTTAAAAATTATTTTTATGAATTTGATACACCTAAAGAAACAAACATTTTATTACAAAGAAAAAATAAAGATTATTATATAATTATATTTTTTACAATGTGAGGGTTAAGAAGTACCACCATTTGGAAAATCTGCATAAAATTTTTTGGCCTTCCCTTCATAGCAGAGAAGAAGTCTGAATCATTATGGTATTAAAAGATAAAAGATGTTGATATTATAAAATATAAGCATATATTTTATGTATTTCTGAGTTTCTAAGCCTTTGCAGGTTGTCTGTGGCTTCTGCAAAACTCCCCTCAAATTCCCATTTAATTTCTTATGCCAGCCCACAATATATTGAAACTGAGATGGAGAAAGTTGATATCAGAAGGAATGTACATGTAATGGGGGGTTTTGCTGCATGCTCAGATGATCTAAGATGGAGGCATTTACATGGAAGTTACCAAGGGATCTGATTCTGAAAGAAGACATCTCTGGTGGGCCTACTACTACATAAGAGAAATCTTTTTTTTTTTTTTTTCCCCATTTCCACAGGTAGAACTGCCTGTATTTTTATATAATAATGAGTATTTTGGTACCCCCTTGCCTAAAGACCAAAAATTTAACATTTTAACCCTTCCTCTAAAGTTCCCTGATACCCTTAGCAAGTAAAGGAGGAATCTCTTATCTCTGCGGTTGGCTCAACCTTCCACTGATTGTATTGTCCCCGATTTACAGTGTCTAAACACCCAGCTTTATTTAATCACTTAACAGCAAGATTCACTTTTGCAAAGAAATCTACTTCAGAGGCAAGGTAAAAACAAACAAACATTTCCCCCCAGCACCTACTACCTCAGTCTCTGGAAAAATAGGAGTTAGTTTCACAATTTAAAGCAGTTTCTATATTGAACTATACAAATGTTCCATGGGCTTGCTTCCTGGTATACTGACTCAGGGCTCCCTTTATGGACTGGTTATAATATCTGGCTTTGAATACTGGGCTTTAAGGCCCAGGTTTAGAACTCTACTCCTTGCACCTACAACTAAAAACAAAACAAACAAGACTGAAACCCCAAGACCATTTTTCAGGAAGGTTTTCCCTACACAGTTTATAGCATAGTTCCCCTGCTTATAGGTGAATGAAATCTTCACCAGTGGATACCAATGGAAAGAGAAAAAGCCTATGCTGATTCAGTCAGGTAGAATTTAAAACACAGCTAAATCCAACTCAGTGGAAAGACATTGGTCCCATCCATGGAATAGGGGATATACAGAATATCTTCTATCATATACAGGTCCTTGGAGTCTCCAATCTGGATGTCTCTATCTTAGATGGTTTGGTTGTACACCAAACCCCCAATACATACATGACTATGAATCTCTATTACATATAGCTTTTAAAAGTATATATTAAATTTAACAAAGCATTTACAATACTGTCCTACTAGTCTTTGTCTCTCTTATATCTTTCTTCTCCTCTCTTAGATGTATTTTTATTCTAATATTTCATTAATACTTTCTTTTTTCTTTCTTTTTGGCATCACTATTATCTTCTCCACTACCACTTTTTTTTTCCTGTAACTCTCCCTCCACCAAATAAAAATAAAGCTCAGCCTTGTAATAAATAAGTATAGTCAAGCAAAACAAATTCATACATTTTTGTCATTCTGAACAAGTAAAATGAATGTCAACAATATTGAATTTCATTCAATAAACATTTCAAAAGAATAGAAAAAGAATTTTGCATATGAAAATGGAAATCTGTTATGTACAACTTTTTGGTGTTTAAAAAATATATAATAAAGTCACCAGAATAGTTCCAAAGTTATCCTATTCGTTCTTCCCTTTCTAAATATTCTTCTGTTTTCTTCTCTTCATTAAAAAAAAAAGAAAAAAAAAAACAAACCTTTCATTGACAGCCTTTTCTTTCCAATTCTTTAACATCCCTAACATGATTAATTTTTGCCCCTCCCTCCTCTGTTTCTAGTGTTTCTTAGGATATAGTAAAACTTCAAATAATTTACACGATCAGGCACTAGCAACCCTAAATATGAGGGGAATTTAAAGGGAACATAGAAAAATGGAATGCTGAACAAAACTGATGAAACATGACAAGAAGTGAAGAAGTAGATTGGGGGAAATGTATCCTCAGATATCTCTGAGAAGAATCTGATATTCAAGAAACAAGGGATTAACATTAATATGTAAGGCCAAGAGCTATTACCAAATGTATAATTGATCAAAGGACCTGAATAGTTCTAAAAAAAAAAAAAGAATGAAAGATTAGTTGACATATGAAAGAATATTCCACATCTATTCAAACAGAAATGCCAGATCAAAATAATTCTGAGTTTTCATCACATACCCAGAAAATTGATAAATATGACTTAAGGTAAGAATGGCAGGAAGACAAAAAGACAGGCCTAATAATGTATTGTTAGGGATTGTTCAACCATTCTGAAAAGCATTTTGGAATATTGCTTTTTAAAAAAATGACAAAAAATGTTATGCCCTTTTTTATCTAGAGATCCCATAGTTAAGCATATCAGGCATCTACACAACTATATTATATAAGGTAGTCAGGTAGAACAGTGAATAGAATTCTGGGCCTGGACTCAACACAGACCCAAGTTCAAATCATGCTTTTGTCTCTCATTAGTCTGTGACTCTGGGCAAGTCATTAACACTATTTGCCTCAGTTTCCTCATGTATAAAATGAGTTGGAGAAAGAAGTGGCAAACTATTCCAGTATCTCTACCAAGAAAAACTCAAATGGGGTCATCATGGGTCAGACACAACTGAAAAAGACTAAACATCAAAGTAAGCAGATCAGGAAAACAATATAATCAATGACTAAAACAATGTGAATGGAAAGAACAATAAAAAACCCTGAATACTCTATAATTATAACGACTCTGAAGAGATGAAAAATTGTACCTCCCTCCCTTCTTTGCATAGGCAGAAGATTATGAATAAGAGATCTTGCATATATTATCAGATTTAGTTGATGTGTCATTTTTAGTTCTGCTGAATTGCTTTTATTCTTTCTTTCACATTTTGATACAAGAAATCATTTTCTGAATATGTTTAGAAATAAGAATGAATATAAATTTTTTTTTACTTTTTAAAAAAGGGACTAATCATAATTATTATTTATCCTGATCAGTTTCAGAAAGATTTAGTGGGGAATATGGCCCACGATCTATAGGGAGGTCGGGGAATGTTTGCAACCTGAAGTAGACAGAGGTCAAAGGAACTCATTTCTCCAACTTAGCTATGATTCAGGGATAGGGACTATCTGTTAGGGGGCAAGGCAAAAGAAAAAATTCTGAGCAGTTCCTTTGTGCTCCAGACAGAGAGAAGCAGAGGAAAATTAAAGGCAAAGTTTATAAATGAAGTAGCCTGGTTTGTCTCATTCTAACAGGGCAGTGGCACTTCTCCAAAGCATTGTGTGGTGGCAACCACAATTTCATGAAAGATGGCAGCAAAAAAGTCCAGTAGCACAGAGGAGCAGCAATGGATAGTAGTTTGGGATGGCAAGAGTATCAGAAGAGGAAGACACTGGAGCAGAAGTCAACAATAGAATGAAAGAGTAGAACAAGGGAGTCCCCAGCAGTGCCAAAGAGTATCAGGAGGTAGAGCAAAGAACTAACAAGGATCAGATCTAAGAGAACTTAAGGAGAGAGTTTCTCAAATACAGTCAAGAAGAAAAAGAAGGAAGAAAGGAGGAAAAAATCAAATATAGCATTATCCTTAAACCATTTTCCCTTAATCAGATCTGATAGTCTCTTTAACGTTATTTATATCATTTATTTGTTTACCAAAACTTTCTATGATAAATAGTTCAAAAGTAAAACTCAGTCTAAATAGAAAATATCTGGAGCTGAGTAAATGAGACTTTACTAATGTGGTATCTGAGACTTTAAAAAATATCCATATGGAAAGTTGTCAACATGACTAATTGACTATGAGTGTTAAGCTTCAGCTTTCTCCAACGGAGACTAGGATGAAATTTATCTCTATGAATCTTTCCAATTCTTGCATTCCACAGATAAAATTGGCTAAAGGCAGCTGTTTATTGACTTTTTGATGGAGAAGGGTTTGGAAAAACTAACTCACTTTTTAAAAAATGGTACTTTTTATATTGTAATTAAATAAGGAAAGGAAGAATAAAAGTATAGAAATATTTAAATCTTACCTTTCTCTCCTGGAGCACTGGTAAAAAAAAAAAAAAAGTAGTCATGAAAAATAAGAATTTAGAAAAGGATGAAGTTAAAAGTGACAACTGAATGAATAACAAATCAGATTATCTTGGGGGTGGAGGGAAAGGAGGGAGAAAATTTTGGAAGTCCAAATCTTATAAAAGTGAATTTTGAAAACTATTTTATGTGTAATTGGGAGAGATAAAATGCTACTTATAAAAAGTAGTGATAACTGAAAGGATTGACAAAATAAGAATAAAACAAATTAAGTCCAAACACCAAAAATGAAGCTAACAGTACCAGGGAAGAAAACCATTATCTTCTCTTCTCAGTATTCTAATCTAGTTTGTAGGTGGTTCAAATGGAAAATCGAACTTTTATCACAGTGCTTTGCATCCAGGTATGCAAGTGAATCATTATTCATTGATTCAACAAGGGAATGATCCTAGGGGAGAGAAGAAACCAACAAATTAACAAACCTAGGGAATGCTTTAAAAATGCTTCCTTTTTCAAATAAAAATATTAACCTTAATTTTTTTTTCTCTAAAAAAAGAAATAGTTGCATTGTTATCCATTGGAGTCAGTGGGACATGACTTATCAAAACATAAATTTCTACTTTCTTCAAAGTATAAAATTTTCTCTCATTAGAACATATGAATCTGTTTTATTTAAAAACTGTTCCATAACAGGGACAATTTTTAATGATAGGTCTGTGTATTGCACATTAGATAGTTATCTAATTTATAAACTTTCAGCATTAGAAGAGACCTCAGCAGTCTAATTATTCCTGCAAAGTAGTCATTTTCTCTTTGCTATCCTCCAGTGATGAAGAACTCCTTGTCATATATTTTTAGATAGTTTTAGTTGGGAAATTTTTCTTTATGGCAAGTCAAAATATCCCTCAGGGTTAACTTCCTAGTTCTGATTACCACACTTAAGGAACTTGGTCTTTTTCCAGAAAAAGGTACCGGGACAGTGAAAGAAGTGGAGACATGCCATACAAGTATCTTTGAACTGACCAATTAAGAGATTGTTGTTAATTTTGGAGAGAGCAGTTTCAGTTGAGTGGTAGAGAAGATTATAAGCAGACAAATAATTAATCCCTGGAAAAATGCAAATCAAAACAACTTTGAAATTCCATTTCCTACACATTACATTAGTAAAAATGGAAAATTCTAATTATTGGAAGGGCTACAGGAAAGCAGGTATGCTGTTGGTGGAGGGTCACAAATTGATCCAGCCATTCTGGAAAGCAATTTGAGACCATGCTCCCAAAAGTCAATAAACTATGATACAATTGCTTAGCTAACAAAGAAAGAGGAAAAGGACTTGTCCAAAAAATGTTCACATTTATATAATATCAAAGAATTGGAACCTAAGTAGTTACCCATCAATTGGGGAATGACTGAACAAGTTGTTAAATGAATGCAATAAAATATTGTGTAATGAAAAAATGACAAAAGGGACAACTGCAAAGAAACCTGGGACTACTTGCATGAATTGATACAGAATGAAAGACAAAACAATTTATAAATGACTACCAACATTGTAAAGAAAAACAACTTCAAAAGACTTAAGAACTGATGAATGCAATGCTTAATCACAATCCCAAAGGGTCTAAAGGATAAAGCACTCTCCTGACAGAGGTGGTATACTCAGGGTACAGAATAAGACTTTTCTATACATGGCTAATATGAGATTTAAATTACCTGTATCTATATTTTTTTTTACAAGGTTGTTTTTTGTTTTTCAATTTTAGGGATAGGTAAGTGAGAAAGAAAGACTACTGATAGTTACAAGAAAAAAAAAGAAAAGTTTATTGAAATTTTTTTTAAAATTCAAAGAAAATAGAAAAAAGGCCAGAAAAAAGCAAAGATAAACAGGAAATATACTTCTTTGAAAGTTACATCTTGAATTTCCTCCCGAGGTTGGGTTCCACAGCTGGGACAACAGGCTACTTGAATCCAGTTTGAGGGTTAAGACAAAAAATGACTATATTAAAATTTTGCTTTGTGATATCCAGGTAAAAGCTGTAAACAAGAAGATAAAAGAAACTTCCAAAATGGTTTCAGAAGTCTCCTGCTCAATCTTTAGAGAAGTTCGTACATACTCTTTACCCAAAGGACCTGCCAAAATTTCATGTCAGTTTATGTAAGGGCAAAATTAACTAGAGGCCTTGAGTTTGTTTCCCAAAAAATTTGGACACACACAGAATTTTTTTTTTTAATCCTGGGCAAGAAAATCAAAGGTGGAGAGATGGAGGAAATTTGGGACTGAAAATAAAAGCAAAGTCTAAATGAAAAGAAAATCAAGTTGTACATAATAAAAATCTATAGTTTCATGTATAACCATCCTCTTCTTCTGGTCTAATTTGTATATGGAAATGCTTGTTTTAATTTGACTTTTAAGCTCACTAATGTCCTTGATAAATGAGAGAAAATGACCTACAATTTGGTAGATGACTACATCAAGGATATGGCTGAGATGATAATGTGAGACATATGTGGTGGACAATGGATCCTTTGTTAAAAAAATTATGATGGATCCCATAATAGGTAGACAATGGATCCTTCATTAAAAATAGATGATAGGTCTGTTAATGAAATAGAAAGGCAGAGGAGGATAAGGAATGTGAACTAGTGGGCTGGAAAGGGATAGGAAAGGCAGCAAGGGAAAAGGATTTTCACTTCAGTAGATGACTAATAAGAATAACATTCCTAGACTTTTTGACACATACTTATATGATGTAGTTTCCAATCATGTTGTCATCCTTCTTGCCCTGCAGCTTTTTGAACAATGTCACCTTGTCAGTGATAGTATTGTTATTTGCCATCTGAGTTATGGCTGACTCTTCATGATCCTTTAGGGGTTTTCTTGGCAAAGATACTAAAATAGTTTGCCATTATCTTCTCCAGCTCATTTTACAGATGAAGAAATGGAGGCAAACAAGGTTAAATGATTTGCCTAGGGTCACACAGCTAATAAGTGTTTGAGGCTACCTTTGAATTCAGTTCTTTCTGACTCCAGACCTGGGATTCTATCCATTAGGCCACTTATCTGTGCTTTGAGACAATATGCTTCTACTAATGCAGCTTGAGTTATCAAACTACTGACACGAGTTCTCTTAGGAATGGTTGTTTAACCATATTTCCCTAATACAACACTTGTATGCTTGATTTGACTTAGCAAAGACATGGACCCTGCCCTCAATTAGTTTGTAGTATAGAAAGGGGTTCAAAAACCAAAAAGAATAGCTAGTATATACAATATCACATGGCAAATACATTAGAGATAAGCATTAAAAAATACATGTGAAGAATGAGTAGGAAAGCCATTACTCATATAATTCATATTTCTAGCAAGATGCCATCCCGGAAGTATCCATTTTAAAAGAATCAAATTAGATGTTTATAAAGGACTTTGTGAACCTTAAAGTGAGATATAAATCTATATCATCATTATCATCATCATCATCATCATTAAAAGATCATTTTCTGGTGCATTCTGAGATAATGTTCTGAGATAGAGATCATGGAACCTTTCTGGAACCAGTGACACATGAATTGAGCATTAAAGAATAGAATGGGTGGGAACTCTAGCAATGGGATGAGAAGGTATTCTATACATAGTGTATTCACTGAATAAAGGCACAAAGATATGATAGGATGGTATGGTCAGGAGTAAGAGAAGAAAAGAAAACATTTGGAATCGTTTGGAAGACATAAAGAAATTGTGTTCTGTAGAGAGAATTCATAAGACAAAATCATTGATCCTTTAAGTATTCTTGTATTCTCCTAAATAAAGCTATATGGTTATAAATCATAGAGAACTATGTAATTAACATTTTAAGTGATTCAAAAACCAATGGGAAAAAAAGCATAATATACTTAGCTATTACTAAAACACATAGCCACATATACATGACTGTGAATCACTGAACATTACCGTGTGTAAATTTAAGATAGCACTAAGAATGAAGAGATGAAAAGATTTATGGTGGGTTTGAGTCAGCTGCAATGCAGAATAAGAAAATGTGAAGAAAAAACTGAGTTAAGGATGTCAATATATAATTGTATGATCAAAAAAAAATTAGTCACAGAGGGAAAAAAAGAGATAACTAGTGTTTGCTCCATTGGTATCCATGAAATGGCATGCTGGGTGGATTCTCTGTGGCAAACTTAAAGGAGCATGTACACAGGATGAACAAGCAAGCATAAATAGCAATCTGCATCATTGGAGGGTGCATGCAAGTTGATGAGATCACCAATTTATTTGAGTATATTACTAAGAATGACTTGTTTGTGAGAAATGGAGAAAGGGCATAATGGTATCTTGAAAGTATTATGACCAGAAAAAGTAGTCCAGTCAAGTAACCAAAGTAAGGGATCACAGAAAACCTCACTCCTTAACTGGTATTCACAAAAAATTACAATGACCAGAGGCTGGGATCCACAGAATCAAATATCTTATTTGAAAAATGGAAAGATATGAATAAGAAGCCCAGAGGATAAGAAGACAGAGATACTTATAATCTGTATACCAGGGATTCAGTGAAGTGAATGATGTAACAGATTCATAGACGCATCCAATTAAAATTTATTAAATGCCTACTATGTATCAGGTATTGTGCTAAACACTGAGGATACAAAAAATGCCCTCAAAGAACTTGTCATCTAATGGAGACATCCAAAGGTAAGACAATCTTTATTCCTATTAAATTAGATCTTAATAGAATCTTCTTGTTGAAATCTTCAAATTTCAGTTATGATATTCAGCATGTTAGTTGTCTCTCCCAGTTTACTATAGCTACTAGTCAGCATTTATAAAGAACATTTTAAGATATACCAAGACCTACAGTACATTATCTCATTTGATCCTTACCAAACCCTGTGAAGGGAATTGTTATCCACCTTTTATAAAGAGGAAATTGAAATAGAGGTTAAACAACTTGCCCAGAGTCATAAAGTAGTAAATATCTGGGGAAGATTGGAATTTATGTCTTTTTAATCCAAAGTCCAGAATTCTTATCTATTACTACCATCTGGCTTCATGGTCAAATCTGTACTTTATGAAAATTATTTTGGGAGTTATAAAAGGCAGAAGGAAGGTGGGGGTGAGAGGAATAAGTCAGGGGAATGCTATGTTGAAAATAAAAGTAAACTGAGAGATAAGATTTTGTGCATAATTAATGTATTTGTCTAGTAATTACCCATAAATTGTGGCAATGACCAAAATCCCTAGGCATGTTTTCCTTCTGATTGGTCTAATACTATTTCATTTGGATGTCCTATGGCAAAAAGGTGTATGAGGTATGAGTGTATATTTAACAAGTTGTTCATCTAGTTTTGGTGTCCAATTAGTCACCCAGCTCTCATCTGTGGTTCTAAGAAGTTATAGCAGGCACAGTGGCAGATGGGCTAAACCAGGTTGAAGAGAGACCTCAAACCTTTCTGTAAATTAGAGGGATGTATACTGCAAGCATGTGAATTCTTCCCCCAAGGTAACGGACAGATGAGAGCAATTTGTTCCAATGGTCATGAAAGCAGCTGAAGCAAGTACTGTGGAACACCTAGACCTTGATCAAAAATCCAAGACACTAAGGTCACCCATTGTATCTTGAGACAATCATCTTGACTTTTGCCTTGCCGCTGGATTCCAATGACAGGGTCTTTTTTTAAGAAAAATTTTAATGTATTTTATTTTTTCCAATTACATGTAAAGATAAGTTTTAACATTTTTTAAAATATTGAGTTCTAAGCTTTCTCTTTTCTTCTCTTCCTTCCTTCCTAAAAAGGTAAGAATTTTTAATAGGTTATACATATAAAACATTGCATATTGTGAAAGAAGAAACAGACTAAAAAGGAGAAAAAATAACATGAAAAGGATAAAGTAAAAATAGTATGCTTAAGACTTCATTCAGACTCCATGAGTCTTTTCTCTGGATGTGGATAGCATTTTCCATCACGAGTCCTTTAGAATTATCTTGGAACTTTATGAGCTTAAAAGAGTTATTCATAGTAGATCATCACACAAGTTAGTTACTGTGTATAGTGGTCTAGTTTTGCTCATTTCACTTAGCATCAATTCATGTCAGTCTTTCCGGGTTTTTCTGAAATCCACTTGCACAATAGTATTCCATTACATTCATATACTGTAACTTGTTTAGCCATTCCCCTATCCAATGATTTTGAAAGAGACCATGTGGTTAGTTTTATGCAACTCTGCCTCATTTAAATCTAATTCAAAAACCAGTTAGGATATCCCGCTATGATGTCACTGGTGCTCTGTGAAAACAAAGGATAAACTAGGGCAATCCCAGTTGATAGTATCAGAATATTAGGACAAAAGCTAGGTAAGAGGTAAGATCCAGCAAGCAAGCTGTGCCCTAAGTTTAGCATAACAACAATCCTTTGCACTTACCTCTGGCAAAATCACATCATTATTAAGTTGCTTTGAGCAGCACCAGGTATTCCCTGAGCTGGGATAAACACTGGGCAAGTTTTGGTCACAAAGCCCTGCAATGAATCAAACTTGACACATTGTTGCTGTTAAACCTGGCTTCAGCTCATGGCACAATCATTTGTATAAGTATTGAGATGTCCTCATACTGCCTTGGGTCCCCCCACTTAAGGGCAGGGTTCCAGCACATATGTCTAATGCTTGCAAGCAGTTTCCCTCACCTTGAAATTAAACTTGTGTGATTCCAGACTCGCCAGTCTCTGGTCTGCTTTGTTTGGCTCCTCCTATCCACAAGTTAGAACCCGGACAATAAATATAAACAATGAAGAGGTAGGTTTGGAGCTACCTCTGCACCTTCCCATTACTTCCTCTTTGAAAGGTAGGAATCCTGCTCATATGATAGGATTAGTCTACACATTGTAGTCTGTAATGGCTTTTATTGAATAAACTTGAATTTGAGATAAGTGGGTAGGTGGAGTGAGATTACAAAGATAAGCAATACCAGGGTAGAGATAAAAATTTAAATGAAATAATTGTGACTCCAAGGACTGGAAGCTTCAAGAAAAGGATAGAAGTAATTACAAGACAAAAGTTTGACCTTTAGGCAAGTATTTCTAGAATGTAGATGAAGGGTGAAGTTACGTGTGTTAGGAGTTTAGAGGTATGGGAAGAGTATTAAACCTGTGTCAGCTTGATAAAGCTTTAGAAACAGAATTTTAATCAATTTTTAAATTTTATACTAGGGAGAGGCTTCGGATATAGAATCCAGATAGGGGAACACATGAATTCAGGTGGTGACCAGATGGGGAAATGACTAGAATATCACTTCTGGAGTTAGGAAGATTAGTTTTCCTGAGTTCAAATCTGGCCTTGGGTACTTACTAATCATGTGACTTTGGGTAAGTCATTTACCAGTGTTTGCCTCAGTTTCCTCCTCTGTAAAATGAACTGGAAAAGGAAATATCAAATCACTACAATATTTTTGCCAAGAAAACCCCAATGTGATCATAAAGTGTCATATATGACTGAACATGAGAAATAAGGAGACAATGTATGTCAAAGATGTTAAAGAGAAATACTAAGATTTGACAAATGATTGAATGCGCTGGTGTGCATGAGAATAAGGATCAGGGGATGGCACCTCTATGAAGGATAAGTTTGAGATGAAAAGTAACGAGTTATGTTTCAGAAATACTGAGTCTGAGATGTCTATAGGATTATTTAGTTTAAAATGTCTGAAAGAAAAATTTTTGTATTGTCTCAACCATTAATAAACAAAAATGTAATATTGACATAGTTTTTGTTGAAGCAGAGATGAAGTTAATTGATGAGATCCAACAAATCAAAATGAAGTACAAGTCATAAAGGTGGGGAGTCATCTGGAATGGATTCACAGGCTCAAACCATCTCCAGGTCAAGGGACAAAACATTATTCCAATTCTTAGCAAGTGGACAAAGTTCCTAATGAACTCACAATTAACAAAGGGAGAGGTGGAACTTTTTATGGAAAAGGACCCTAAACAAAGCATGCTAACTATGCTAATTGTATGTATCAGTAAGTCAACTGTTGGTTGTAGCAATTCTGTTTATACAATATAGCCTCAGGAACTGAAGTCTATGGCTTAACCTCCAAACTGTATAAGGTAATAAGGTTCAACAAAATTAGCATGATCTGAGAAAAAAAATCATGTTAACCAATTTTATGAGGGATGGCTTCATCAATCAAAATAATTGACATTTTATTTCTTGTTACTGTGGGGAAGGGAAGCAGGAGAAGGTGAAAGTACTTGAGCTGTATAATGATGGGAATAAAATTATCAAATTGATATGTAATGATTTGGACTGGTAAAGAACAGAAATCAAGTTTGGGGAAAAGAAATTTAAAAAAAATAGAGTAAAATCTGAAAAAGGATAATCTTTAGGTTCAGGTTTTGCTTTTAGCTTCTGTTCTCTGTGAGAGAAGTATAAAAAAGAAAGAGGATGATGGTGATGATAACAGTAATAGCTAATATATAGCACCTATTATGTGCCAGGCACTGTGATAAGTACTTTAAAATATTATCACATTTGATCCTCACTATAATTCTGAGAGGTAGGTGCTATTAATATCTCTGGTTTACAGTTGAAGAAACTGAGGCAAACAGACTTTAAGCAAATTGCCTAGGGTCACATAACAAAGAAATATCTAAAGTTTAGATTTGATCTCAAGTCTTCTTGACTTCAGCCCAACAATCTCTATATTGAAGTTTGCAAGGTAAAGTAAGAAAAACTAAACAAAATAAGTTGGTTAGTGAAACAAAAATATGTCTTTAGAGGCAAAGAAAAAAGTTGGGTGTGGTTTCAAGTTATTAATTTTGGAAAAAAAAAAAGGTTTTAAAGGGTTTAGTGACCTACTTGGGAGGTAAAGTATAATCATTCATTAGTAGTTCAAGTCAAGACTGAGAATGTCAACCAGTAGAGAGAACAGAAAGAACTTTTTATTGAGTTCTATTGAATGAAAGGCATCATGAAGAGCAGACTTTGGAAATAGAAAGATCTGGATTCAAGACCTATCACCTTTGACTGGGTAAGCCACCACCTCCTTAAACTCTCAATTTACTTGGTAATTCTCTAAGATTGTAAATGACAGAGAAGATACCAATATGTATTTGTAGAGGCAATTCCCAGCAACAATGAAATCACAGCATTAATTTCTATTCATATCACTTCTATAGAGTATGCAATGTTTATGTTTCTGTCATAGCCAAATGACTTCTAGGTATATCTAAGTTTTAAGTGTAACCTAATCTCCCTCCTAAGAGAAGGGCTTCTCCATTCTAAGTAATCATAGAAATTGAAATGTTCCTTTTAAAAATTGGAAACAGGACTTCAACTGTGGGAAGAGGAGAAGGAAGGCATCTGAAGTGACAGGGAAGAAAGCTGACCCTTGACAAGAGAGTAGAGAATGGAAGTCACAGAGAGCAGGAAGAGGGAGAAAAACAATTGTAAAGTTGGGGGTAAAATAACATATTTGAGGTTCTCCTGAAGGATGAGCTAGGTGCTTTTTAGAGAAAGCCACTTTTTATTTGCCAAATGTAATGTGCTCTCCTGGCAGTTACAATTATTAGTCTGTCCTAGACCCACCAGAGTACCTTTGACCACTGTCCTCTGCAGTGTGAACTCTACCCGGCTCGCCTCCTCTGAGGCCTTCTAAGGTCTCTGGCCACAATCTCTTGAATCTATAGCTTAATAACCGGTAGCGCACTCAAGAACAGCCACGTGTAATCTTAAAAGCCTTTATTATACCTACTCACATAATGTCCTGATTGATACCCTGACTTGTTGGTTCCTGAGTGAACACCTGGTCAGAAGACCCATGTGTTCACTACCAAAATCCTTACCTCTTTTGGCTATCCATCTCGGCTTGGCCACCCAGGCTAGGGAGCCAGAGTGAAGAGTGCCAGGTTAAAGAGAACGACTGCTGCCTGCAGTGGGCTTACATAGGGCCTGTGAGGTCACACACACAGCCAATCAGCGAGAGAGTCACCCATTACGAAGCTATCTCAAAATGGACAGGATCCCACCTACAAGGCAGTCCTAATATCCATAGAAATTACTTCCTGACCACTCAATCTCCCGATGCACTGTGGCGCCCATTTAAAGGGCTCTTACAGCCAAAGATTAAAGCAGAACCTCAGAACTGATCAAATAAGAAGTTGCCCAGTAAGAGTCAGAGGAAAAAAAAGTAATGGTATGGTGAATCATGTGACCCTGCTCAGAGGTATGGAGACAACTGTCAGCCTAATAACAGGAAAGGGGCTATTGTCTTTTGAGGAAATATATTTAAAGACATAGAAGAGAAATTTTTAAGGTGAGTCAAAACATATGACTACTACACACTTCTGGTGATTCCCAGTATGTAAATGATGCAAGTGTTGCCAAAGTATGAAGTCTCAAGCAAAAAACTGAAGACTATAGGGTTCCAGATTGTTTTCCTCAATGCTACTATAGAAGGCAAAAGTTTCGAAAGGAAAAATGTATTAGAAAAAGAGAAAGTGAGTGACTAATCAAGATATATAAAACTAAAATATTGGTTAGCAAAGACCCATTTAAAGGTTTGCATCATGATGATCCAAGGAGTTCAAGATAAAAAAATTTTAATGTCACTTTAATGATAATAATTAACATTTACATAGCTTTTACTATATGCCAAGTAATTTGTAATTACTATCACATTTGATCCTTACAACAACCCTGGGAAGTATTATCCTCATTTTATACATTAAAAAAACCTGAGGCAAACAAAAATCAAGTAACTCTCTCTGGATCACAAAACTTTGGGCTGGATTTGAAATCAAGTATACCTGACTCCAATCTAGTACTCTATCCACCAGGCCATCAAGCTGCCTATTTTGTTAAGCAGCAAATAATTTCATGAAATTCTGTTTCTTACTTAAGGGTTCTTGTAGTTTCTTAACCAGTTATCAAATTGTTTCCAAACTAACACAAGGTTTCTACATTAAAACAGAAATGAATTTCCAAGGGATAGTAAGATGCATGTGCTCTATACACTGAACCAGAACAGCTGTCTTGTTCCCCTTTATTATCTTGTAATCACACCCCATTAGTTATGTAATAGCATGATCAAGATGTTACAAGTATTTATTATTTTCTATTCAGTTTTTTATAAATATAAGTGAAATAAAATTTCATATTTTATGATCATAATATTTTATCATTTTATCATGTGATTATTTTAATCTGAAGTTTTTTGGACATTATAATTATTATAAGCACTTAATTAATCTAAGAAAATGTGATTATTAAATTATTCTGGGGGTTCATATCACTCTTTTTTGCTTATTAAAAGTGTTTCTTAGAACAATGAGGAAAACTATTGGATTAGGAGATCATTGCTAGGCCTAGTAGTCAGAATCTTTATTGTGACCCGAATGTTGTGGACTTATATGCAGGAATATTTTATTGTAATGCTTTAAAAAATAATATCCTGCATTTCTAAACTCTGAAATAGCAGAAAAAAAAAGATCCATGTAAACTGGGGTATGGGTAGGTTGATTTCCCCTAGGTTAGGGAGCTGGTCTTTGCTATAGTCAAATTCAGGTCTCTAAAAAGTGGGAACCTGAAGCAAACCTTAGACCTATTTTGAAAAAAAAAAAAAAAAAAAAAAAAAGAGGGCAAGTAGTGGAAGTATGGATCAAAAGGAAGGTTTTCATCTAGTAGAGGACTTTAAACTCTGCCCAAGGGCCAGAAGTGGCCAGAACTCTAGCCAGAACCTAATTAAAATGTAATTGGGAAATGTTTAACAAAATAAAAACAGTTTGACAGCATTGGACGGGAGATTTAGCTCCCCACCAAATTCTTGCAGAAAAATAAGTAAAAAACAAAACAAACAAAAAAACAATGTCTGGGGCTAGATGGTGCAGTGGATAGAGTACTGGCCCTGAAGTAAGGGAATCTGACTTCAGACAATTAATAGTTAACTATTTATGTGACCCTGAGCAAGTCATTTAACCCCAGTTGCCTCTGCCAACACACACACACACACACACACACACACACACACACACACACACACACACACCAAACAACAAAAAACAATGTCTAGCTTCCTAGTGACACTTACTGATTGTGACCACAAGGCCATAATTTTATTTTATTTTGTTTTACAGACCATGACTACATTTTTTATTATTATTATTAATAACTTTTTATTTTTTAAAACACATGCTATCTTATGGGAGGAACATCAGCAATTTTCTGAAGCCTGACAATAAACAAATGTTTATCTCCTTCTACTTGGGCCAAGTTTCAATTCCTTTGTCCTAGTCTTAAAAGAGCATGAATTGGATCAGTTCTATCAAACTCAAACAGAAACAGATCCCTGCAGGCTGCATATTGACTTAGAAAACCACAAATTAACATTATCACTGCTATATTATGTATTTATTCATGTTGTTAAATATTTCCCAGTTGCATTTTCATCTGGTTCAGACTGCACTTTATAATTTTGGACTGTAGTTTCACACTTATGACAGCAGCTTAAATTAAAAACACTAGAGACAGAAAACCCATTCTGTCACAAGAACACATTCATATTTTGTTCCTTTAGTATATCCTATGTTTTGGTGTGTTGCAGTTGTTAAATAATTAACAAAACAGATTACATTTGCATCTGTTTTCTATTCCATGCTTCTTCCTTCTTACTCTATCTCTGTCCTTTTCTCCATTCCAAAAATTTCATCCATTCTCTTTTTAAAATAAGCCCATTGGGAATGTATATATAAATGAACTTTTACTTTGCATTTGACCAACAAGACCACTTAAAATGTAGGCAACCACTGGAGATATTACAGAGACCTACTTCTAGAAGACATTTGGTCTTCCCCTCCCTTATGGTGGGAACAGTAACTTTCCATTGGCTGTGAGGCTGGAACAGACTGCATCTCAAATTGTGCAACCAAGAGATTTATGCTGTCTTTCCAACAGCTCAGATCCAGAAAGAGTTACGTGAAGTTCACCCATAGAACAGTGTGAATGAGAACAGAATGGATAGGGGGGTAGGGCTACTTTCTCTTCTTCTCATCTTTTACTGTATACCTTGGGATTGGAGTTTTGTTTGTTCTGTTTTGTTTGCCCTTTTTAGTTTACTAGGACAGATAACTAAATGATAGTTTTTTAATAGCTCCTTTTTTTTTTTTTTTTTTTTTTTTTTTTTTGGTACATCTTCAGAAGTTCTTGCTAATCCACAGTTACACAGGCCATAGTGGCTAGAAAATAGTTCCTAAAATCAGAGGAGGATGATAAGCTCATGAAATGATATCTCAGCTTATGGTTCTATGGGTCATCTTTCTCCAACAAGCAGAAAGTCAGTGGTTCTACAGGCCATGTTTCTCTGACCAGCACAAAGGTCTATGGTTCTGAATGGCACCTTTCTCCAATAGGCTTGAAGACCTGTGGTATTGCACACCATCTTTCTCCAACGGGCAAAAAGGCCTGTGGTTCTGCATGCTATTTTCTCCAAAGGAAAGAAAGGCCTGTAGTTTTTTTCTCCAGGCCGTCTTTCTCCAATGGGCAGAAAGGCCTATGGTTCTGTAGTCCATCATTCTCTGACATGCAGAAAAGTTCTGTGGGTCATCTTCATCTGACAGGCAAAAAAACCTGTGGTTCTGCATGCCATTTTTCTCCAACAGGAAGAAAGGTCTGTGGTTCTGCATCTGTCTTTCTCGGACGTGCAGAAAGACCTATGGTTCTCCAGGCCATCTTCTCTGACAGAAGAAAGGCCTGTGGTTCTACGGGACATCTTTTTTTGAGAGGCTTAAAAGACTTTGGTTTTGCATGCCATCTTTCTCCAATGGGCAGAAATGCCTATGATTCTATTTGTCATCTTTCTCTGATGAGCAGAAAGTCCTATGGTTCGCCACACCATTTTTCTCCACTGGGCAGAAAGGTTTGTGGTTCTGTGGGCCATCTTTCTCTGACAGGAAGAAAGGCCTAAGGTTCTGCATGCCAACATTTTCCAAAAGGTAGAAAGGCCTGTGATGCTCTGAGCCATCTTTTTCTTATGGACACAAAGGCCTATAGTTCTGCAGGACACCTTTCCCTGACAGGTAGAAGGGCCTATGGTTATGCAGGTTATCTTTCTCCAATGAGCAGAAAGGCCTGTGGTTCTACAGGAAGTTTTTCTCTACCAGACAGAAAGGCCTGTGGCTCTGCATACTTTCTTTCTCCAACAGGATTAAACTCCTATGGTTCTGTGGGTCATCTTTCTCTAACAAGCTTACAGGCCTGGGATTCTGCACACCATCTTTCTCCAACAGAAAGAAAGGCCTGTGGTTTTGCGGCCATCTTTTTCCTACAGGCAAAAAGGCCTCTGGTTCTCCAGGCCATCTTCTCTGACAGGCAGAAGGCCTGTGGTTGGGTGGGCCATCTTTTTTCAAACAGGCTTAAAAGCCTGTAGTTTTGCTTGCCATTTTTCTCCAACGAGCAGAAAGGCCTATGATTGTGCTCATCATCTTTCTCTGACGAGCAGAAAGTCATATGATTCTTCACACCACCTTTCTCTAACTAGCAGAAAGGCCTGTGGTTCTATGGGCCATCTTTCTCCAAGAGGCTTAAAGTCCCGTGGTTCTGCATGCCATCTTTCTTCAAGGGGAAGAAAGGCCTATGATTCTGTGGGACATTTTTCTCTGATAGCTAGAAAGGCTTAAGTTTCTGAATGCTATCTTTCTCCAACAAGTAGAAAGGCCTGTGGTTCTCCAGGCCATCTTCTCTGACAGGCAGAAGGGCCTGTGGTTGGGTGGGCCATCTTTTTCCAACAGAATTAAAGTCCTGTGGTTTTGCTAGCCATTTTTCTCCAATGGGCAGAAAGGCCTATGATTGTGTTCATCATTTTTCTCTGATGAGCAAAAAGTCATATGGTTCTTCGCGCCATCTTTCTCTAACTAGCAAAAAGGACTGTGGTTCTGTGGGCCATCTTTCTCCAACAGGCTTAAAGGCCCATGATTCTGCACGCCATCTTTCTCCAACGGGAAGAAAGGCCATAATTCTCTGACAGGAAGAAATGCCTAAAGTTCTATGTGTCATCTTTCTCCAGCAGGCTAAAAAGTCCTGTGGTTCTGTGGGACATTTTTCTCCGATAGGGTTAAAGTCATGTATGCCATTTTTGTCCAAGAGGAAGAAAGGCATATGGTTCTGTGGGACATCTTTCTCTGACAAGAAGAAAGGCCTAAGTTTCAGTATGCTTTCTTTCTTCAAAGACAGAAAGGCCTGTGGTTCTCCAGTCCATCTTCTCTGACAGGCAGAAAGGCCTATGGTTGGGTGGGCTATCTTTCTCCGACAGGAAAAAAGTCCTGTGGTTCTCCTGGCCATCTTCTCTGACAAGCAGAAAGGCCCGTGGTTCAGTGAACCAACTTTTTTTGACAGGCAAAAAGGCCTATGGTTCTGTGGGCCATCTTTCTCTGAAAGGGAGAAAGGTCTATGGTTCTGCAGGCTATCTTTCTCAAACAGGCTTAAAGACTTGTGATTCTGCATGTTCTATGTGCCATCTTTCTTCAACAGGCTTAAAGGCCTGTCATTTTGCAATTCATCTTTCTCTGATGGACAGAAAGTCCAATGGTTCTGCATGCCATCTTTCTTAAACAGGCTTAACGACCTGTGATTCTGCATACCATTTTTCTCTGACAGGCAGAAAGGCCTGTGGACCATCTTTCTCCAACAGGCTTAAAGGTCTGTAGTATTGTACATCCTTTTCCAATTTGCGGAAAGGCCTAGGATCCTATTCATCATCTTTCTCCAACAGGTGGGAAGGCCTGTTGTTCTGCGGGCCATCCTTCTCCAATGTGCAGAAAGACCTATGGTTCTACATGCTATCTTTACCCAACAGGTTTAAAGGCCCATGATTCTGCATGCCATCTTTCTCCAACGGGAAGAAAGGCCCATTATTCTGTGGGCCATCTTTCACTGACAGGAAGAAATGCCTAAGTTTCTGTGCTCCATCTTTCTTCAACAGGCAGAAAGACTTGTAGTTCAGTAGGCCATTTTTTCTGATAGGTAGAAAGGCCTGTGGTTCTGTGTGCCATTTTTCTCTAACAGGCAGAAAAACCTGTGGTTCAATGGGCCATCTTTTCTGATGGCTAGAAAGGCCTCTGATTCTGTGGGCTTTCTCTGACAGACAGAAATTTCAGACAGAAATGCCTGTGGTTCTCTGGAAGGGAGAAAGGCCTGTGGTTCTCCAGCCATCCTTCTCTGACAGGCAGAAAGACCTGCGGTTCTGTGGGCCATCATTCTCTGACAGGCTTAAAGGCACATAGTTCTGCACTCCACCTTTCTCCAACGCTCAGAAAGGTCTATGATTCTATGGGCCATTTTTCTCCGACAGGAAGAAAGGCCTAAGGATCTGTGTGCCATCTTTCTCCAACGTATAGAAAGGCCTATGTTTCTGTGGGCCATCATTCTCCAACAGGCAGAAAGGCCTGTGATTCTGTACACTGTCTTTTTCTGACAGGCAGAAAGGCCTGTGCTTCTCTAGGCCATCTTTTTCCAACAGGAGGAAAGGCCTGTGCTTCTCTAGGTCATCTTTTTCCAACAGGAGGAAAGGCCTGTGCTTCTGTGGGCCATCTTTTTCCAACAGGAAGAAAGGCCTGTAGTTTTGCATGCCGTCTTTCTCCTATGTGCAGAAAGGCCTATGATTCTGTTCGTCATCTTTCTCCAACGTGAAGAAAGGCCTATGGTTCTATGTGCTACCTTTATCTGACAGGAAGAAAGGCCCAAGGTTCTCTGTGCCATCTTTCTCAAATAGGCTTAAAAACCTATGGTTGTGCATGCTGTCTTTTTCCAACGGGCAGAAAGGCCTATGATTCTCCAGTCCATCTTCTCTGACATGCAGAAAGGCCTGTGGTTTTGCAGGCCATCTTTCTCCAATGTGCAGAAAGGCCTATTATTCTGTTTGTCATCTTTCTCCAACAGGTAGAAAGGCCTTGGCTTGGGTTCTGTGGCTATCTTTCTCTGACAGGCTTAAAGACCTGTTTTTTGCATGCTATCTTTTCCTGATGGGCAGAAAGGCCTGTGGTTCTGGTGGCAGAAAGTCCTATTATTCTGCACACCAACTTTCTCCAACAGGCTTAAAGGCCTATGGTTCTGCATGTCATCTATCTCCAATGGGAAGTCTTTCTCTGACAGACAGAAAGGCCTATAATTCTCCAGGCCATCTTCTCTGACAGGCAAAAAGGCTTGTGGTTGGGTGGACCATCTTTCTCCAACAAGAAGAAAGGCCTGTGGTTCTGCAAGACATCTTTTTCCAATAGGCTTAAAGGCCTGTGGTTTTGCATGCCATTTTTCTCCAATGGGCATAAAGGCCTATGATTCTTTTCATCATCTTTCTCTGATGGGTAGAAAGTCCTATGGTTCTGCACGCATCTTTTTCCAACGGGTATAAATGCCCATGGGTCTCTGGGCCTTCTTTCTCCAACAGGCTTAAAGGCCCGTGATTCTGCATGCCATCTTTCTCCAATGGCAAGTAAGGCCCATGGTTCTGTGGGCCATAATTCTTCTATGAGAAGAAATGCCTACGGTTCTGTGCACCATCTTTCTCTAATAGGCAGAAAGGCCTGTGGTTCAGTGGGCCACCTTTCTCTGACAGAAAGGCTTGTGGTTCTGTGGACCATCTTTCTCTGAAAGGGAGAAAGGCCTATAATTCTGAAGGCCATCTTTCTCCAGTGGGCAGAAAGGTCTGTGGTTCTGTGCGCCATCTTTCTCCAACGTATAGAAAGGCCTATGTTTCTGTGGGCCATCATTCTCCAACAGGCAGAAAGGCCTGTGATTCTGTGGACCATTTTTCTCCAACAGGCTTAAGGCCTGTGGTTCTGCATGCCATATTTCTGTGATGGGCAGAAAGGCCTATGGTTCTCCAGGCCATCTTCTCTGACAGGCAGAAATGTCTGTGGTTGGGTTGGCCATCATTCTCCAACAAGCAGAAAGGACTATATTTCTGCAGGACATCTTTTTCCAACAGGCTTAAAGGCCTGTGGTTTTGCTCGTCGTTTTTCTCCAGTGGACAGAAAGGTCTATGATTCTGTTCGTCATCTTTCTCTGACAGGTAGAAAGTCCTATTGTTTTGCATGCCATCTTTCTCTAAAGGGCAGAAAGGCCTGTGGTTTTTTGGGCCTTCTTTTTCCAACAAGCTTAAAGGCGGTGCTGCAGGCCATCCTTTTCAGACATGCAGAAAGTACTTTGGTTCTACACGCTATTTTTTTTGCAACAGGCTTAAAGACCCATGATTCTTCACGCCATTTTCTCCAACGGGAAGAAAGGCCCATGGTTCTGTGGGCCATAGTTCTCTCACAGGAAGAAATGCCTAAGGTTCTGTGTGCCATCTTTCTCCAATAGGCAGAAAGGTCTGTGGTTCTGTGGACCATATTTTTCTGACAGGCAGAAAAGCTGATGCCACCTTTCTCTGATAGGCAGAAAGCCGTTAGTTCTGTGGGCCACCTTTCTCTGAAAGCGAAAAAGGTCTATGGTTCTGCAGGCCATTTTTCTCCAAGGGGCAGAAAGTCCAATAGTTCTGCATGCCATCTTTCTCCAGTGGGTAGAAAGGCCTGTGATTCTGGGGCTATCTTTCTCCAACAGGCAGAAAGACTTATGGTTCTGTGGGCCATCTTTTTCTGGCAGGCAGAAAGGCCTGTGTTTCTGCAGGCTATCTTTTTCTGATAGGCAGAAAGGCCTGTGTTTCTGCAGGCCATCTTTCTATGCTAGGCAGAAAGGTTCTATGCTCCATCTTTCTCCAACAGGCAGAAATGCCTATAGTTCTGTGGGGCATCTTTCCCCAATAAGCAGAAAGGCCTGTGATTCTGCAGGAATTTTTTCTCTGCCAGGCAGAAAAGCTTATGGTTCTTTGTGCCATCATTCTCTGACAGGCAGAAAAACTGTGGTTCTGTGGGACATCTCTTTATGGCAGCCTTAAAAGCATGTGGTTTTACATGCCATTTTTCTCTAAAGGGCAGAAAGGCCTATGATTCTGTTCGTCGTCTTTCTCTGACAGGCAGAAAGACCTGTGGTTCTGCAGGCCATCCTTCTCTGACATGCAGAAAGACTTATGGTTCTACATGCTATCTTTACTCAACAGGCTTAAAGGCTTGTGATTCTGCATGCCATCTTTCTCCAACGGGAAGAAAGACCCATGGTTCTGTGGGCCATCTTTCTCCGACAGGAAGAAAAGCCTAAATGCCTAAGGTTCTATGCGCCATCTTTCTCCAATAGGCAGAAAGGCCTGTAGTTCAATAGGCCATCTTTTTCTGATGGGCAGAAAGGCCTATGGTTCTATGGGCCAGCTTTCTCTGACAGGGAGAATGGCCTGTAGTTCTGTAGACCATCTTTCTCTGAAATGGAGAAAGGCCTATGGTTCTGAGGGCCATCTGTCTCCAAAGGGCACAAAGGCCTATAGTTCTGCATGCCATCTTTCTCCAAAGGGAACAAAGGCCTGTGATTCTGTGGGCCATTATTCTTTGACAGGTATAAAGGCCTATGGTTCTCTGGGACATCTTTTTCCGACAGGGCTAAAAGCCTTTGTTTTTGCATTCCATTTTTCTCCAATGGGCAGAAAGGCCTATGATTCTGTTCGTCGTCTTTCTCTGATGGGCAGAAAGTCCTATGATTCTGCATGCTACCTTTCTCCAACGGGCAGAAAGGCTTGTGGTTCTGCAGGCCATCCTTCTCTGACCTACAGAAAGACCTATGATTCTACATGCCATCTTTATCCAACAGGCTTAAAGGCCCATGATTCTGCATGCCATCTTTCTCCAACGGGAAGAAAGGCCCATGGTTCTGTGGGCCAATTTTCTCCAACAGCCAGAAAGGCCTAAGGTTCTGTGGGCCATCTTTTCCTGATGGGCAGAAAGGCCTGTGGTTCTTTGGGCTATCTTTCTCTGACTGGAAGAAAGACCTGCGGTTCTGTGGACCATCTTTCTCTGAAAGGGAAAAAGGCCTATGGTTCTGAGGACCATCTTTCTCCAATGGGCAGAAAGGCCTATGGTTCTGAATGCCATTATTCTCCAAAGGCAGAAAGGCATGTGGTTCTGCACATTATCTACAACAGGCAGAAAGGACTGTGGTTCTGTGGCTTTCTCCAACAGAGTTAAAGTCTGTAACTCTGCATGCCATCTTCCTCCGAGGGGAAAAAAGGCCTATGGTTCTGTGGGCCATCTTTCTCTGACAGGAAGAAAGGCCTAAAGTACTCTGACTAGCTTAAAGGCCTGTAGTTTTGTACACCATTTTTCTCCAACAGGCAGAAAGGCCTGCGGTTCTGTGAGCCATCTTTCTTCAGTAGGATTAAAGGCCTGTGGTTTTGCATGCCATCTTTCTCTGACAGGAAAAAAAGCCTATGGTTCTGTGCGCCATCTTTCTACAACAAGGAGAAAGACTTGTGGTTTTGCATGCCATCTTTCTCTGACAGGTAGAAAGGCCTGTGGTTCTGTGGGCCAATTTTCTTTGATAATATTAAAGGCCTGTGGTTCTACCGGCCATCTTTCTCCAACAGACAGAACTGCCTGTGGTTCTGCTGACCATCTTTCTCTGATGGGTAGAAAGTCTTATGGCTCTGCACACCAACTTTCTCTGTCAGGCTTAAAGTCTGTAGTTCTGCACACCATCTTTCTCCAATGAGAAGAAAGGCTTATGGTTCTGTGGGCCATCTTTCTCTGACAGGAAGAAAGGCCTAAGGTTTGGTGTGTCATCTTACCCCAATAGGCTTAAAGACCTGTGGTTCTGCATGCCGTCTTTCTCCCACAGGATGAAAAGCCTTTGTTTCTGTGGACCATGTTGCTCCAATGGACAGAAAGGCCTATGGTTCTGTGGGCTATCATTCTCCAAGGGCAGAAAGACCTGTGGTTCTGTGGACCATCTTTTTCTGAAAGGGAAAAAGGCCTCTGGTTCTACATGCCATCTTTCTTCAACAGGCTTAAAGGATTGTGATTCTACACGTCATCTTTCTTTAACGAGAAGAAAGCCCTGTGGCTCTGTGGCCATCTTTTTCTGATGGGTAGAAAGACCTGTGGTTCTGTGGACCATCTTTCTCCAACTGGCAGAAAGGCCTCTTGTTCTGTGTGCCACTTTCTCCAACTGGCATAAAGGCCTATGGTTCTGTCGGTCATTTTTCTCCAATGGACAGAAAGACCTGTGGTTCTGTGCGCCATATTTCTCCAACAGGCAGAAAGGCCTATGGTTTTGTCGATCATCTTTCTCCAATGGGAAGAAATATCTGTGGTTCTGCGCCATCTTACTCCAACAGGCTGAAAGACCTGTGGTTCTGCACACCATTTTTCTCAAATGGGAAGAAAAGCCTGTGGTTCTGTGGCCATCTTTCTCCAATGAGCAGAAAGGCTTATGTTTCTCCAGACCATCTTCTCTGACAGGCAGAAAGGCCTGTGGTCTGTGAGCCATCTTTTTCCAATAAGCTTCAAGGCTTGTGGTTCTGGACACCATCTTTCTCCAACAGGCAGTGAGTCCTATGGTTCTGCATTCCATCTTTCTCTAACGGACAGTAGTTCTGTGGGCCATCTTTTTGCAACAGGCTTAAAGTCCTATGGTTCTGCACACCATCTTTCTCCAAGGGGGAAAAAAGGCCTATGGTTCTGTGGATCATCTTTCTCCAACAGGAACAAAGGTCTGAAATTCTGTGGGCTATCTTTTTCTGATGGGCAGAAAGGTCTGTGGTTTTGCATGCCATCTTTCTCTGACAGGAAGAAAGGCCTATTATTCCGTGCATCATCTTTCTACAATAAGGAGAAAGACTTGTTGTTTTACCTGCCATCTTTCCCCATGGGCAGAAAGGTCTGGGGTTCTGCCAGCCATCTTTCTCCAATGGGAAGAAAGGCCTATGGTTATGCATGCCATCTTACTCCAACAGGCTTAAAGACCTATGGTTCTGCACACCATTTTTCTCCAACAGGAAGAAAGGCCTGTGGTTCTGTAGGCCATCTATCTTTGATAGGCTTAAAAGCTTGTGGTTTTGTTAGCCATCTATCTCCAACAGGCACAAAGGCCTGTGGTTCTGTCAGCCATCTTTCTCCAACGGGCAGAAAGACCTATGGTTCTGTCAGCCATCTTTCTCCAACGGGCAGAAAGGTGTGTAGTTCTGCAGTCCATCTTTCTCCAACAGGAACAAAGGCCTGTGGTTCTGCAGGCCATCTTTCTCCAACAGGAACACAGGCCTGTGGTTCTGCGGGCCCTCTTTCCAGATAAGGAGAAAGGCCTGTGGTTCTGCAGGCCATCTTTCGCCAATGGGCAGAAAGGACTGTGGTTCTATGAACCATCTTTCTTTGATAAGATTAAAGGCCTGTGGTTTTGCATGCCATCTTTTTCTGACAGGAAGAAAAGCCTATTGTTCTGTGCTCCATCTTTCTACAATAAGGAGAAAGACTTGATGTTTTGCCTGCCATCTTTCCCCATGGACAGAAACATCTGTGGTTCTGCCGGCCATCTTTTTCCAACAGGCAGAATGTCCTATGGTTCTGCCCACCAACTTTCTCCAATGGGAAGAAAGGCCTATGATTCTGTGTGCCATCTTACTCCAACAGACTTAAAGGTCTGTGGTTCTGCTGGCCATCTTTCTCCAATGGGCAGAATGGCCTATGGTTCTGCACATTAACTTTCTCCAATAGGCTTAAAGGTCTGTGGTTCTGCACACAACTTTTCTCCAACAGGAAGAAAGGCCTGTGGTTCTGTAGGCCATCTTTTTCTTATAGGTAGAAAGGCCTGTGATTCTATGGGTCATATTTTTCTAACTGGCAGAAAGGTCTCTTGCTCTGTGTGCCATCTTCCTCCAACAGGCAGAAGGGCCTATGGTTTTGTAGGCCATTTATCTCCAATAGGCTTAAAGGCTTATGATTCTGTCAGCCATCTTTCTCCAATGTGCAGAAAGGCCTGTGGTTCTGCAGGCCATCTTTCTCCAATGGACAGAAAGGCCTGTGGTTCTGCAGGCCATCTTTCTCCAACGAGCAGAAAGGCTTATGGTTTTCCAGATCATCTTCTCTGACAGGCAGAAAGCTCTGTAGTTTTGTGGGCCATCTTTCTCCAATGAGCAGAAAAGCCTGTGGTTCTGTGAGCCATCTTTCTCTGATGTGCTTAAAGGACTGTGGTTTTGTATGCAATCTTTCTCCAATGGGCAGAAAGGCTTATGATTCTGTTCGTCATCTTTCTCCAATAGGCAGAAAATTTTATGGTTCTGCAAGCTATCTTTTTCCAATGAGCAGAAAGGCCTGGGGCAGCTAGGTGGTGCAGTGGATAGAGCACCAGTCCTGAATTCAGGAGCACCTGAGTTCAAATCTGGTCTCAGACACTTAACACTTCCTAGCTGTGTGACCCTGGGCAAGTCACTTAAACCCAAACCTCAGAAAAAAAAAAAAGAAAAAGAAAAGAAAAGGTCTGTGGTTCTGTGGGACATCTTTCTCCAACAGGCTTAAAAGCCTGTGATTCTGCACACCATCTTTCTCCAACAGGCAGAAAGGCCTATGGTTCTGTGGGCCATATTTTTCTGACAAGCAAAATGACCTGTGGTTCTGCGGACTATCTTTCTCTGACAGACAGAAAGACTTGTGGTTCTGTGAGCCATCTTTCTCCAACAGGCAGAAAAGCTGGTAGTTCTGTTGGCCATCTTTCTCCAATGGACAGATAGGCCTGTGGTTCTGTAGGCCATCTTTCTCCAACAGGCTTAAAGGCCTGAACTTCTGCAGGCCATCTTTCTTTAACGAGCAGAAAGACTTATGGTTCTGAGAACCATCTTTCTATGATAGGCAAAAAGGCCTGTGGTTCTGTGGGCCATCTTTGTCCAACAGGCAGAAAGGCCTGTGTTTCTGCGGGCCATCTTTCTCTGACAGGCTTAAAGGCCTGTGGGTTTGCATGCCATCTTTTTCCAGTGGGCAGAAAGGCCTATGGTTCTGCGTGCCATCTTTCTCCAACAGGCTAAAAGACCTGTGGTTCTGTGAGCCATCTTTTTCCAATGGGCAGAAAGGCCTATGGTTCTCCATGCCATCTTTCTCCAACAGGGAGAAAACATGTGATTCTGTGGGCCACGTTTCTCTAATGGGCAGAAAATAGGGTCTTTCTTTTTCAGATATAAGCATGGTGTTGAAGCATTTTTTTCTACTATGATGACCTGGGTAAAATTTTAGCACTGCTAATCTCTCTCCCTTGGTTCTCCTACCCAGAGAAACTCTGGGAACATCAGGATCTGGTTCTTTTTGCTATCTCCTAAAGCAATTAGCTCCCCTGCAAGCAGTCAGGCTAACAAGACATTAAGTATAAAACATGTTTTATTCAACCAAACAAAAAATACAGGCATGATTTTATAAAGATCTGAAAAACTCTCTTTCTCTGGAAAGCGTCAAGCAAATATCCCTTATTGTACCTATGTTCCTTATAGACTTAGACAAGTGACATGACTCATAGTACCATTAAAGGGCAAAGTCTTTGGATTTGCTCCTTCATGTCATGACTTTAATGCTTCATTGCTTTTTGATGAGAGTTATCTGCTTGTTTTGAGAGTTCACAAGAGGCACTATCCATGGCTACCCATGATTGTTGCTATCTCACCTGATCTTTTATATTTATGGATCAGTATAATCTTTGATTATTTGTAGATAACCACTCTTGCCTGATTGTTATCTCCTTAAGATAGAAATCTACCACATACGGAGAATCCCAAGAACATGGTTTCCCTTCAAAGTGAGTCCTAGCTTTTGGTTTTTTTTGGTCTTACTGCTGAGTTGGGGGGGAAGGAATCACAGGTTCTGACTCTGCTTCAGGTGACATGACTACTCACTTCCATACTAGCCTTTCAACTCAGCACAGAAGTAATTCCCACAAAAGATCAAATATGAACTTCCCAGAAAAATGATTCTCAAATGGCTTGCCTTAGCAGTCAGTCAACAAGCACTATCAAAGCAATAAGGACACAAAGAAAGGAAAAAATGTCCTTTCCCTCAAGGAGCTAACATCCTATGAGGAAGGCCATTGTAAACAAATGGATATATACAAGATATATGAAGAGTTGATGGAAGGTAATCCAAGACAGGAAAACACTAACAGCTGGAGAGCCTGGAAAAAGACCTACAGAAGCAAGGATTTAAGCTGAATGTTGAAGGAAGCCAGGGAAACTAAGAGATGGGGTTGAGGAGGAAGAATATTATGGGCAGAGGCCAACTAGGAGAAAAAATGTATTTGAGGAACTTGAAGTGGCCAGTGCAGCAGAGCAGTAGAATGCATCAAGGGGAGAAGCCTGGAAATGTAGGAAGGGACCAAATTATAAAATTATATAAAAAGGTCAATGAAAGGATTATTTGATTCTGGAGATAAGAGGGAACAACTGGAATTCATTGAGAAAGGGACAAGATGGGAAAGGAGGTGATATGGCAGACTTACATGTTAGAAAAAAGCACTTTGGCAGTTGAGTGTAGAATGATTTGGAGTGAGGAGACATTTGAAGCAGGGAGATCAATGAGAAGGGTATTGCAATAATTGAAGCAAGGGATGACAAGGGCCTGATTCAAGATAGTGGCTGTGTAATTGGAGAAAAGGGGATATATATAGGTTTATTATGAAAATTGAGATGATATGATTTGTTAACTGGATATTTAGGGCGTGTGAATGAGGAATTATAATGTTGATTTTGAAAGTATGGTAGTGCTTAAAGAGCGGAAAGGGACCTGTATGTGCCAAAATGTTTGTGGCAGCTCTTTTTGTTGTAGCTAGAAACTGGAAGTTGAATGGATGTCCATCAATTGGAGAATGGTTGGGTAAATTGTGGTATATGAAGGTTATGGAATATTATTGCTCTGTAAGAAATGACCAGCAGGAGGAATACAGAGAGGCTTGGAGAGACTTACATCAACTGATGCTGAGTGAAATGAGTAGAACCAGAAGATCACTATACACTTCAACAATGATATTGTATGAGGATGTATTCTGATGGAAGTGGAAATCTTCAACATAAAGAAGATCCAACTCACTTCCAGTTGATCAATGATGGACAGAAATAACTATACCCAGAGAAGGAACACTGGGAAACGAATGTAAATTGTTAGCACTACTGTCTATCTACCCAGGTTACTTATACCTTCGGAAGCTAATAATTAATGTGCAACAAGAAAAAGGTATTTACACACATATATTGTATCTAGGTTATATTGTAACACATGTAAAATGTATGGGATTACCTGCCATCGGGGGGAGGGAGTGGAGGGAGGGAGGGGATAATTTGGAAAAATGAATAAAAAAAAAAGAAAAAAAAAAAAAAAGAAAGTATGGTAGTGCTCTTGATTAGTAGAAGGGAAGTACAGAAGAGGGGAAGATTTTGGGGGAAAGATGAATCTGGTTTGGACATGCTCAATTTGAGATGCCTGTAAGACTATATAAGCTTTTGATGTCCAAAAGATAGTTGGTGATACAGGACTAGAATTCACAAGAGAGCCATTTTTTTTTCAGGATCCCTATATCAAGAGCACCCCTTTTTACTATTAGGAAACACTGTTTTCAAGAGCTAAGGCCCAGCAAGCAAGCTTTGGATATACTCAGCCACAACAAAATCCCCAAATTATTTCACACTAGCACTCAGCTTGAACAAGCACTTTCAGGACTCATGTTCCAGTCAGAAAACCCTTCTATGAATCAAATTTATGTCATTGTTGCTCTTACCTCTCAATGTCAGGGCTACAGTTCTTTGCATACCTATTGCTGTATATATTAAGATTTGACCTAATTATAATGGGTCTCTTTCTAGAGGCAGCCCCAGCACATGAATCTAGTTTCCCTCCTCCAATGGAATTAAAAAAAAAAAAAAAAAAAAAAAAAAAAAAAAAAGCTTTTTACTATGAGCTCTTTGATTATTTTATTTTTTAGTTTTAATTCTGGTTGTGATAATCTGTATGAGTTCTTTTCAATTTTTCAGTATTTTCAGAGTTAATAGGAGTTGCATAACCTCAATGATTCTTTAGTCATTTGTTTTCTGATTTGACAGTATCATACATTAGTGTTCTATGAGTTTTACCTAAGTGTGTTGTAAATTATATGAAACTTAATGAAGCAGGTTGTGGTCCCTTTAAGAAACTATTTTCTTTTGATCTGTGATCCCTTTCAAATTCTCAGCTCCTCCTGGGGGAAGTCATATCCCCCTAGACAAGTTATCTTTCCAGGATTCCAGGGCCTTTGATTCAATTAGAAATCCTGGTCAAAAAGTCTGATCAAAATAGACCTGATCTTTTTGGGAACAATTCCAATAGAAATTCCAGGTGTTAATTCCAATAGGAGACCGGGCTGAAAGAGTCTAAGTCTGGGAAACTCGGGCTGTCCCAGCCCTCCACTGGGTTTGACCTGCTCGGGCAGCCCCTCACTAAGATTCAATATAACAGCTTCCTTCCGTGAAGGTCTTTTGCAGATGGACCCAGATAGTTCAGTCAACTGTAAGGATCCTTCTGCCTGCTGAAGCACTCTCAGCACCGAAACTCCATTTTCCAAGAGATCTGCCACTACAGAAGTCAGTCTTTTGGTAAACTGATTTCTCTCCAACAAACTTTCATTTTGCAACTAATAATCTGGAAATAAGTGAATTCTTTCACTCCTAAAACCTGCAGCCGATTTAAAGAGGATTCTTAACAATTTTCTTATTGCCACTAACCTCTAGACCACCAGGAATCTAGACCACTCAAACCATAACCTTTCAGGATTTTTTTTATAAAAAAAATTACAAAAATTACAAAATTTTTTGACAGTATATATGCATGAGTAATTTTTTTTTTATAACATTATCCCTTGAATTCATTTTTCCAAAATTTCCCCTCTCTCCTTCTACTCCCTCCCCTAGATGACAGGCAATCCCATACATTTTACATGTGTTACAGTATAACCTAGATACAATATATGTGTGTAAATCCAGTTTTCTTGTTGCACGTAAAGTATTAGATTCCGAAGGTATAAGTAACCTGGGTAGATAGACAGTAGTGCTAACAATTTACATTCACTTCCCAGTGTTCCTTCTCTGGGTGTAGTTGTTTCTGTCCATCATTGATCAACTGGAAGTGAGTTGGATCTTCTTTATGTTGAACCTTTCAGGATTCTTGATGTCAAGAATTTTCCTGATGGGGAATCAGGGAAGGTTTCTCACAGGATGTGGTATCTGAATTAAGCTTAGCATAAAATCAAGTATTCAGAAAAGAAACTGAGTACATTCCAATTATGAAGGATGACTTATTCAAAGGAAGAGATGAAAAATAGAATGTCAAGTATGATATTTTAGGTCAGGACCAATAAAATGGTTGGAATCAGAATGAAATGAGAAAATTGGGGAACATGTAATAATTAACAAAAGAAATTACTGAGTAAGTGAATCTTATTTTTCAAGGGCCATCAGGAGCTTTCTAGTCCATCTCATACTCCAAGGTAGTGCCCACTAGAACATGCCTGACAAATGGTCATCCAGATATTGCTTGAAGATTTCTAAGGAGAAAAACCTTCAACCTCTAAAGGCAACTCATTCCATTTGTGGATAGTTTTGTTAGGAAAATTTTTCTTGACTTGAGCTTCTTTGGAACTATTAATCCATTATTCCTAGTTTTGTCTTCTGGCCAAAAAGATCAGGTCTATTACCTCCTTCACATGATAGCCCCTTCAAATACCTGAAAAGAGCAATCCTAACTTTTTCCAGGTCTTCCAAAGACTTAACACAACTAATTCTTTCAATTCTCATATCATGGATTCAAGGCTCTACACAATTCTACTTACCTTTCAATTTGTCAATGTTATGCTTTAAACATGATCCCAACTACAGAATATAATATTCCATTTGAAGTCTGATGAAAATAGAGTACAGTGGACTATCATCTCCCTATTCCTAGAAGCTACACTTTAAAAAAAAAAATACAGCTTTAGTTTTTTGGGAGGCCATAATATTGTTTTACTGAGCTTATAGTCTACTAACATCTCCAAATCTTTTCCAAACATGATACTATTTATCCATGCCTTCCTTTATCTTATGTTTAGGAAGTTACTTCTTATATCCAAATGCAAGAATTTAGTTATCTCTTTTGAATATTATCTCTGGCCTGTCAAGATTTTTTTTTTTGGATTCTGACTCTGTTAGTGGATCAGTAATCCCTCTCAGCTTTGATGAGTATACCATCTATGATTTTATCCAAATCATTAATAAAAATTTTTACATAGTACAGGAATCACCACAGACTCCTGGATTAGTCCAATGGAGAAGTCACATTAACAACTCTTTTTTGTAAAACTATTTCCAGATGTACTTTTTAAGGAAGAAAATTACCTCATCATTTCCTTCCTGGCTGCTATTCTAGATTTCATAATCTCCAGAATTTAACATTGTGCAAAATTAAATCAACTCTGTAACTCATATTTCTTAGATCATTTCCCATCTTGGCTATAGGATTTCATCATGATCCGCTGAATTCCTTCTAGTCCTTTCTAGTCTTTTTAATGTATGTTCAGTTATATTTCAATCTTATCCTACTCTTTATAATCCCATTTGCAGTTTTCTTGGCAAAGATGTTGAAGCAGGTCATTTTACAGATGAGGAAACTGAAGCAGACAGCAATTAAGTGACTTACCCAAGCTCATACAGTAAGTTCCTGAGGCCAGATTTGAATTCAGAAGATGTATTTTCCTGACTTCAGTCCCTGCACTATCAATTGTGCCACCTAATTACCCTTTAATTTATTCTCTTCTCTGATTGGATTTTGGTTTGTTTTTTGGAGGAAAACTAATCTGACAAGACCTATGCCTTAGGGAAATTATTTTGCTAGTTGTAGAGAGAGTAGATTTGAGAAAAAAGAGCCTGAAAATAGGGATATCAGGAGTCTCTCAGCAGAAGTAACATGTTTATAAATGTATAATATTATACATACATATGCATACATGTACTATCTTCCTTTCTTGGGTAGTCTCTTTCTTTTGCTTCAGTGACTTTGATTTTTTGTGGTTCTCTTTCTTATCTGACTAGTCTTCCTTGCTGGATCATTTGCCACCTTAAGGCTTATTCTTGAGTACTGTTCTCTCTGTGTGTGTATGTATCCATATATATCTATATCTATATATATACTATATCTATATATACATAAAACACGTGTATAAACAGCACAATATTATAGTATTACACATATATATGTAATAAATATATATACACATATCATTTACCACTTAAGACTTGTTTCTGAGTACTGTTCTCTGTGCATGTATGTATGTATACACATATACATACCTTTATACATAAAACACGTGTATAAATAGCACAATATTATAGTATGTGAGGAATGACAAAAAGACAAAACGGCATTAGAGGAGGCTTCATCTTCTTGAGAAGATGAGATTGATTGAAGAGAAAAGCAGATTCCTATGATCACAAGAAGATGGAAAGAGTATGTGTCAGCATGAGATAGGGGATGAAGGTAGGGGGTTGTTAATAATGGAAAGTGTTCCAGAGAATACAATGGAAGGCAAAGTACCTTGAATCTAGTCAGGAGTAGGGCTAAATTAAATAGGTAGTAGAGATCGGTAAGGTGGAGGGTTTTGTTTTTTTTTGCCTCAGGAAAGGTCAATTCTGAATCGCATGCATTAAGGGAGCCCGAGGTGAAATTGGCTATTTTTAGGCTAGGGAATATATCAGCTGATTGGAAGATTCCATTTCTTAGAAAAGGGGATCTAAGCATCTATGATAAATCACACATGATGAAAAAAGCTACTAATTTTGGGTAGTGTGTGGTTAGGGAAGACATTCTTGTCTCAAACTGTGAAGTTGGGCTGGTACTGGGTCCAGAGGTTTGCTGGTAAAGGAAGTTAAATTAAGGAATGGGGCCTGCGGGAATATTAGAGATGCTGACTTTGGGTGAGAATGGTTGGCTGCTTCCTTTGCTCACATCAGCAGTACTTACTTGTGCCCTTAGTAGTGACCTGCAGGCTATGTTTTCTCCTTTGCACTCTTAGATAGCATATGGAGATAGAGGGTAAATTAGTTACTGTCTTCACAAAAGGCAGCCAGGTGACCTATGGACAGAAGCCACCCAACTGAGTGCAGGAGGCTTCAGCCCCCATATTCCTGGATCTGTGTTGATAGAAGACGGAGGAGGTGCTAGGGCTTCTTGAGTCTTAATTTCTAGCAACAATAAGGACTTATGATTCCTGGTGCTAGAACATGCAAGAAATGTAAAAAGGAATAAAGTAGTCACTGTCTTGAAGATTACAGCATAAAGAAGAGGGACTGGAAGACAATAAAATATAAATATATAATAAAAATGTATACTAATTAATGTAAAATATAAATAAAATAGTACAAAGTACTCATGTGTTCAGTTGTGTCCCATTCTTTGTGACCCCACTGGGGTTTTCTTGACAAAAATACTAGAGTGGTTTGCCATTCCCTTCTCCAGCTCATTTACAATTGAGTAAACAGGGTTAAGTGATTTTCCCAGAATCACATTGCTACTAAGCATCAGAGGCTGGATCGGAATTCCAGAAGGTGTGTTCTTGAATTCATAACTGTACTCTATCCACTGTACACTTAGGTACCGAGATATGTCATAGAGTCATCAAGAAAGTATAATGGGAATTCAGGTAAGAGGGAAAAATCAGTGGGGGATGGAATCAGAAAAAGTTTTCTTGGAAGTGGTATCTGAGATAAACCTAGAAGTAAGGGTAAGATTGCCTCAATTCCTCATGATTGCTTAGACCACACATCTCAGATTTCCTAGGATAGTTTGAATTTCAAAGGGGAAATATCATACTGATGAGAGTTAGGTAAGGGGTACCTAGATGAAATTAGGGTTAATTGAGGTCTAGTGGCAGGTCTGGGGTACAGGGAGTTAAATAGAGCTCCCCTGCAACCCCTTTGAATTCAGTGCAAGGATACAGAGTTCAATGCAGTCTAGTAGCGGCGCAGAGTCCCCTGTAAAGGAATTTACAGACCCAAAAACCTAGATTAATAAAAGAGGTTTATTTGGGGTTTGGAAGTAACAGTAAAGGTAGAAAGACGCCAGGGCTAGGGCTGGCGCCGGGCGGACAGAACCCTTGGCATGGGCGCCATAAGGATACCATGCTTGGGTCCTGCAAAGAGTGAGCTCCAGGGTTCTCCTTTTTATAATGGGGGCTTTTGGTAATCTTGTAGGTGAGTGGAGTCCCAGGCTCCTGGCTGGTTTTGGCCAGGGTTAGAATTGAATAGAATTCAATGGGGTTTTAGATAAGGAAGAAGCTGTTTGTAGGGGTTGGGGAAACCTGAGCAGATCATAGTTCAGATCCTGTGGGGACTGGGAAAGCCCAGATATCTCCCATTGGGATTCATGGGGCTGGGAATTAGAAAGGAATCTTTAACCCACATCAATACTTCTAAAAAGGCTTGGCAAAAAGAAACATTCTTTGTGGGCAACATATTCTAATTTTTGTTTTGGAAAATATGCACATTAAACCTATGATGTACTAGAACATAACATTCAGTTAAAGCTTGTTAGTCAAAGAACTGTACTTAGCACTCAAGGCATTGAGCTAGGTGCTTATGTTTAATTTATAAATTAAACACATACAGTGAAAAAAGATTTCCATTCCTCACACTTGCCTTGGTCACATACGGTAATCAAAATCACAGAATATCAAGGCTAAAAGGGACCCAAGGACACAGCTACAATTAGCCAATGATAGAGTTGGGGCCAGAACCCAGCTCTACAGGTTCCTAATTCCTTTATCTTTCTATAACCTTTATTTCTATTTTTTAACTGAGAAAAATTTTAGATCCTGAATAAATAGAAAAATCTCATATTTCAGTGAGAAAAAAAGGAATACAATAAATGAATGAAAAAAGCATTCATTAAGCACTTATTAATGTGCTTAATGCGCTAAGCTCGGGGAAACACAGAAAACCAAAACATTTCCTGCACATGAGGATCTCATATTCTAATTGGGAGGAACTACACAAATAAGGAAGTGGCAGCTCTGCAGAGGTATTATGATTTGGAAAGCTATAGGAATTGTCTAGGAGAGATCAACACATCCTTTTGAGTAGCAATGGCAGGTTTTGATTTGGAAGCCGTTCTTTGTGTCTCCAGAAAGTAAAAGAGAGCTTTAATAGGGGATTTCAGTTTAATGCTGGGTTACTTATCCAGAGGACTCCTATTGTCTTCTCCATGTTGTGATTCACTCATTAGTAGCAAACACTCAATCAGAATCGATAAAAGTCAGCTTACCACTATCTATAAAGAAAATCATTAGAAAGTTCAGAAGGCAAATAAATAAGATTTAAGGGTAAGTCATGCTAGTTCCAACAGCCAGCAGTATAAATCAGAGAAAGAGGAAGGGGGTGGGTGGGTAATACACTCATCAGGTCCCAGGGAGATAGCAAATTCTGTCTAGGAAGGCCAATCCTTAAATGGGTCAGTGAATCAGACAAGGTTTTATATCCATTTCTGGCTAACTGCCCTTCCTTTACAATTAGCAGGTAGTTAGTGCTAAAAGGTATTCACAAGCTCCTCAGTCCCTTGTCTTCTACTGGTCTCAAAAGTTCCTGGTTTCTCCCATCCCAAAAGGCTTTCACTTCCTATGATCTTTCAGTCCCTCCAACTATCTGAGGAAAACTGCACCTCCTCTTAGCCCCCTTGTCTAGAAAGGGCTACAATTAGATTATGGTTCCGCAACTGGAAAGCACTTAGTGGTAAGGGTGACTTGGATATAGCAGTACAGTGAAAGGAAGAAGGCCTAGGATTAAAGGAAGCCATGACTGGAGCCTACTTTGATATTGTGGGGAATCTACAACACTAATCAAGACAATGAGACCAGGGCAAAAGTTTAATAAAAAAAAGGTTTAACCTTATTTTTAAAAATAATACTTGTCTGTATAGAGCAGTTTATGTAGACTAAACCCAGTGCTTTGAAAATAAACCTATTCTTGTCTTCATCTTCAAAACCTGGAAAAGTTATGAAAGAAACAAATTATTTTATGAACAATACTTTGAACAATTATTCCATGCAAAATTTCCTCAAATATCATAAAACAGGATGACCCCTGTGAATCAGCCTAATTGACATTTTTTCATATTTAGATTTTGACATATGCCTGAAAAATTAATAACATGGCATATTCCAAATTGTGGGAAGTGCTTGGTCCCAAACATTTTGTCTGGAAATAACATAGTTCCATCCCTGGGTATTTTCAATTAACTCTCTCAAAAATCAAAATCAAAAACAAACCCCCCAAAAAACAAGTGATGATGTAAGAGGAAATAAATCAAAGTAAAATAGGAATTCTTGATCTTTTTCCTGGAAGGTACTAATTTTTTATTTCATTGAAGCCTTCAGATAACTGAAAGGGGAAAGGGAGTGCTAGTATAAAAAGGATGTCTGCCATATATGTTATCTTAACCCAAAGAGAATAGCAGAAAATTCAGAGAGATTTTTAGATATGAGGGTAACACAGAAGATAGCAATCGGTCTTTCCCTATGTTGCTATGTTTGTTTCAGTCACTTTTCCCAGACTCATTAATTTGAGGTATAACAAGTTCTCAGGAGCATATTGAATTTTAAAAAATCAATTCTGAAATTCCATCATTTCTTTCAGCACAATGGTATTACATCACATTCATATACCATAACTTGTTCAGTTAATTCCCAACTGATGGCCATCCCACTAATTTCCAATCTTCATCATCATAAAAAAGAGCTACTAATCTTTTTTGTGTGTGCACATGGATTTTTTTTTCTTTCTCTGATCTCTTTGGGGAATGAACACATTCTTTGGATCAAAGGATATGCCCAGTTTTTTACCTCTACGAACATAGAGCTATTTTTAAAAGTTTCAAATTGCTCTCTACAATGACTGGACAAATACGCAGCTCCACCAACAGTGCCTTACTGTACCAGTCTTCCCACAGCCCTACAATATTTGTCATCCTAGCCAATCTAATAGGTATGAGGTAGCACATTTATTTGCAATTTAGTACATTTTTTTTCCATATGATTACTTCCTGGGAAAACTATCTATTCATATTTCTTGCCATTTATTAACTGGAGAATCTTTTTGCTTTTCGTAAAGTTGACTTGGTTCCCTATATATTTCAGAAATAATACATTTGGCAGAGAAACTTCTTGTAAAGACCCCCCCACCAAGTTTATTGTTTTTCTTCAAATTTAAGCTGCATTGGTTTTGTTTGTGAATAAAATTATCCATTTTATCTCCAATGAATCTATCTCTTGTTCGGTCATGAATTCTTTCTCCATTCATAGATCTAATAACTAATTTCTTCCATGTTTCAGTAACTTGTTTAGAGCATATTGCATATTTTTCTTAGCAGGCAACTTAGTAAATACCAGATTCCACTGAAAATGTTCTGTTACCTAGTACTTAGCTTGCTAGGGGAATGAAAGATATATTAATTAAAAAGTTTCCGAGTAATTAAAAAAACCCTCAGAAGGACAAAGCTGATCCCATTATTATGCTGAATCTCTACCTTAAACTAATATCTTAGGTTTCTTAAGACAGTGTGGTAGTGATGAAAGCACTGGACTTGGAGTTAGGATAGCTGAGTTGTATCTTGATTATGGGCCTTACCAGTTATGGGACCATGAGCAAATAACTTTTCTGAGTCTAAACAAATTCATCTATAAAATGAGAATAACACATAAATCAACTTCCCTTGGGTGGTTGTGAAGAAAGAGCTTTGTGAAATGGTCAGCCCTATCTAAATGTGAAATATTCTAATAGACCAAATAGATATATACAATCTACCTTGAGAAGTTTATTTGTGAAAGTGAATGAGATGTGTTTAAATGCATGAAAATCCAAGATATTAATTTTATGTAGCACTTTCTTCCTACCTATAAAGATCATTTTATAGAGATGAAATCTGAGGCATCTGAGGTTCAGTTCTCTCTCTCCTAAAAATGAAATAAAATAATAATTTTTATAGAACATAACTCTGAACACCCAGAAAAATCTCACTCCCTGAAACAATTAAGCAAAAGTCCCTAACAATATAACTAATGTATCATGCCAATTCTATTCTTCTGGTTTAATTAATTTTTCTCTTCTCTTTATTTTTAACATTTACTTTAAAATGTATGAGTTTCCCTGTTCCTCCTTCATCTACTGAGAATAAAAACAACATGATGCCAATTATGTATATAAAGCAATACAAAACAAATTTCCATTATTAGTCCCATTGGGGTGAAAAAGCAAAAAAAAAGTATAAAAAGTATGCTTCATTCTGTGCTCAGAATTCTGAATAACCTTTTTCATAATTGGTCTTTTGGAACTGTGAAACAGTCTCTTAATTTCTGTTAAGTAAATTGGTCATTGGTTAGTTAATTGATGTCAGGATTCAAACACTGGTCTTCTGACTTTCAATCTGGTGTGTTCTTTCAACTTCATTACCCTGAGAGACTAAAAGGCTTGGAGCTAAGATCAATGAACACATGGTCTCATAAGGTTCCTAGCTAATAGGAGTTTATTATTTGTAAAAATTCAGATAGTTAAATATTGCATGATAATCTGCAAAAGAAAAATGAAGGGGTGAAAATTAGCAACATGTTCAGAAAAAGATGTTAATCCTTTTTTAAAAAATCTTTTTTATTTAAAGGTATTTTTTTCAATTATATGTTAAAGTTTTCAACATTCATTTCTGTTAGATTTTTAGTTCCTCTTTCTTTTACCTCTTTACTACCCAAGATAGCACGCAACCTGATATAGGTTATATATGTGCAATCATTTTAAACATATTACTATTTTAATCATTTTGTGGGAAAAAAAAAGAATGAAAATAGTACGCTTCAATCCTCATTCAGTCTTCATAGTTCTTTCTCTGGATGGGGATGGCATTTTCCATCCCAAGTCCTCTGGAATTGTGTCTGAACTCTGCTGTGCTGAGAAAGCTTAAGTCTATCTATCATAAATTCGCTTCTGCACACATATATTGTACCTCGTATATACTATCACATATTTAACATGTATGGGAATGCCTGCCATCTAGGGGAAGGGGCGGAGGGAAGAAGGGAGTTGTAAAAAATTACCCATGCATATGTACTGTCAAAAATGTTATAATTATAAAATTAATTTTAAAAAATAAAATTAAAAGTCTATCTATCCTAGTTGATCATCACATAATCTTGCTGTTACTGTGTACAGTGTTCTCCTGGTTCTGCTTGGTAGTGTTAATTCTAATGAAGTTATTTTTAAAAGTCTACACAGATTATAGGTAAAAACAACTATACAACTATTGGTCCTTGAATGAGAACACCTAAGTTGAAATCTTCTTGTTCCCAATTAAGCAGCCATGCAACCAAGGTCAAGGCCTTCTTTGTACCTGTGGTAGGCAAACAGGCTAACCCAAGTGACACTCTACCAACACACCGCTCTGATCTCTTAGAGACTTCCATAGAAAGCCTTTTTCCAAGTAGAGAAATGAATTTTCAGCCCTGGTTTTCCTGTGTATACCACAGCAACAAAAAGAGGCATGTACATGCACATCTAGGCTATTTCAGATATCTCTTAACCATTACTGCTCTTTCTTTCCTAAAATTCGTAATTATAGGGTATTTTATCTCTGTTATATATTTTTGGGAGCTCCTTTGACTTTTGTCCTTGTATCCTCAGTGCTTAGTACGGGTGACTTTTTCTTCGGGTGATCCACCTTTAAGGTTAATTAGATAAGTATATGCAAGAGTCTAATCCAATGGGAGTTTTTCCATTTGAAACTAACTTGTGTCCTGGGTCGCAAAGTGGTAGACTGTACAGGACCAAGAATGACAATTGGAGGGGAGGCCTCAGGCCCTTTTTCAGAAGTAGTGCGCCGGGAAATTTGTTCAGATGACTGGAAACACTAGGAAGAGCCCGTAGGTTACGTCACCCCTTCCCAGGTCGGTCCCTCACCCCGACGGCCTCGCACTAAAACTGATGATGAGGCAAACACAAACAAGGTGAACCTACACTACCTACAGGAGCACCAGGGTTTGAGGGGGAGAACTAGGGGTCCCCGGTTCATGGATCGGGTCGGATCCCGGGATTCCCCGTGGGTCTCCCTCCTCCCCTGACACCAGGAAGGCTGGAAGGTCACGGACCTCGGGGTGGGGTTGCGGGCATAGTAGTTGTCAGTAAGGGGCGCCACTCTCCCGTGCTTGGCTCTAGGGTCTGACCCTTTGGAGCACGCGCCTCGGGATCGGTCAAATCGCGGGGGAAACGAAAACGAGGTCAAAGCCCGGGGCCAATGAGGAACCAGATCTGGCGGTGGTTCCAGCTCTCTCCTGGGGTGTGTACGGGTGTGTACGTGCGGGCGAAGGGGCAGCCTGTGGCCGAACTCCGCCTCGCAGGGCGGGGAGGGGGAAGCAGACGGACCGCCCGCCCGGTGGGTTGGCAGCAGCGGCGGAGGGGTGGGAGGAGAGCGAGCAAGATGCTCCGGGGGTAGCGTGGCGGCTGCTGCTCCAGTAGCAGCCTCTGCGGGGCTGAGGCGGGAGCGGCGCGCGCTCGGCGAACGTTCCCCGGATCCCGGGGAGGCGGGGAAGGGAGCCAGGGCGCGCGCGCAGAGGGCGCGAGGAGCCGCTGCTGGAACGGCGGCTGCTCCGGGGCTGCATCCTCTCTCCCGCAGAGGGCTCGGCGCGGCCCGAGGTGCTGCACCGGTCGCTCGCGCCACCACTGTCTTCCCCTCCTTCTCCAGCTTCTGCTCTGCTCCGCCCAGCGTCTCCAGACGCGGAGCTTCCTCTTTCTTCTGCTGCCCCTCCTCCCCCCGCGGCGCCCCGCGGCGCGCTCGGTCCGGGGTCCAAGATGCGGCTCTACCGGTGGCTGCTGAAGCAGCCGGTCCCCAAACAGATCGAGCGCTACTCCCGCTTCTCGCCGTCACCGCTCTCCATTAAGCAGTTCCTGGACTTCGGTGAGTGAGTGCTTGGGGGGGGAAAGGGAGGGAACAGGTCCCCGGTTCGAGACCTGGTGGCCCCAGCGCACGTCCTCACGGCTAGGCTGCACGGCCTTGGTGAGCAAGCGGGATGGCGTATTTTGTTTTCTCTGCTGATGTTGCGCGCGTGTGAATACGCGCGCGTGCGGGTCTGCGCGTGTATGGGGAGGGGTAACGGGGGAGGGGATTGCGTCTATCCCGCTCCCCCTCCAAGCGGACCAGAGAAAGTCCTGGTCCTGGGGCCAGAAGCATCCTCTGCAACCTGGCCTGGTCTCCTCTTCTCCAAGCTTGCGGCCCGGCTCACCTGAGGCCTTTTCCTCGAAATAATAAAACGGGAGACCGGAGCTCCCCACCCCGACCTCCGCGGACATGGAGCCTCTCCCGCGAGCCCAGGCCCCCTGCGCCCACGGGCCCCCGCACAACCGGAGTCACGTTTTTTGGTTTTGTTTGTTTTTTTGCCCCACCTGAGTTAACTCACCTGTCCCTTAGAATTTGCGATTTGGGGATGTGAAAGGGAAAGGATGGGAGAATCTGAAGTCTAACAATCCAAGTTGAATGGAAAGTGCAGTCTCGGTCAAAGGGCTTTAAAAAAAAAAAAGACTCAAAAAAAAGTTCTTCTAGAGACCATCTGGGTCCATCTTTTTCTTTTTTAAGCGTTTATTTTTTCTTCCACTAGCCTACTTAAAAAAAAAAAAAGTGAAAAAACGAAACTCCTGCAACAAATATCGATAGTCAAAACATTTGGATATGTTTTTATTCGTTTCTGTTCTTTGGAGTTTTCATAGCAAAGAAACTGGTTTGCTTTTCCTCCTTCAACTCATTTTCCAGACGAGAAAATGACAAACAGGGTCAAGTGACTTGTCCAGGGTGACACACCTCGTAAATGTCCGAGACTACATTTACACTAAGGTCTTCCTGACTCCAGACACAGCTGCTCTATCTGTGCACGGCGCCACCTAGCTGTCTCCCACACACGTCTTGTCTAAAAATGTATTTGAGTAAATTAATAAGCTAGAAAGTTATTGTTTCCTTTAAACTGTGGGAGATATGGACAGTTTTATATAGAAATCGCTTCACATTTCCAGATGCAGGTTAATTGAATCATGCAGTAATGCTTTCTAGATCTTGAGGACTGGTGTTGAGTTACTTGTTTGTCAGAAATAGTGACATGTCTGCTTTCAAAGTTGTATTCTAGTTTAAAAATGATCCTCCAAGTTCAAATTCTTTAAATCCCAGAGTCTAAGATTTATAGAAGTCGTACTTTTAACAGGAAGATTTGAACACCATTGAAATATTAAGTTTTCATAAAAATCTGATATGGGGCAAATTGGCACCTGCCTGTTCTCATTTATGTCTCCAACTGCTTTATTTATATCCATCTTTTAAATGGTTTTCCCTGAGTCTGGTAGGCCTTATTACTTCCACCCCCACCTATCTTTTACAAACAAAAATACTGTCTCTCCTACCTCCAAGAAACTTGAAAGGACTTTAACTAAGGGCTTAAAGTGCTTGCTGACAAAAGTATGCATAGATTGCAATACTGGAAAAAGCATTATATTTTTTCCTAGTAAGCGCTATTTTCAGTCTGGTGGGAAAGTTCTGGATCCAGCTTCAAAATTTTAATACGTTTTATTCTGCAAGCCTTTGACTTAATGCTGTTTACACTCCTAAGAAAGTGAAACTAAGCATTTGACCAAGGTAACAAAGTGAAACCAAGCATTATCGAATAAAAGCAAAATCTTTTTGGAGAGTTTTACCAACTTTTCAAGGATTGCATGTACGATTTATTTAAATAAGCTTTACAGGAGCAGTGTTAGATTGGCATCACTAAAATAAAGACTCTTGGGGATGATTATAAAGTAAGGTTGGAGTAAGGAGAGAAAAGTGTTAAAGTAAAGTATGGGAACAAATATATTTAAAGAAATTAAATTGTCAGATGAAGTAATATGGTTGATCAGCTGACCTATAGTCAGTTCTTCACAACTTTACTCCATGATAACTTATAGTATTTTTGCAGTGCCTTCTCTAGTCATCTGTGGAAATTTTAGAGGTTTGAGGAACAGCTTTGTTTCAGGATCTGGAGATGAAATGTCATTGTTACATAAATAAACATTTTCCTATCTTTAATTTGTGGTTTGGGGGAAGATTCTGAAAATACCAACCCTTTCATTAGGACCAGCAGAGACAGGTTAAATAATAGCACAAGGGAACAAAAGGAGCTGAGAATCATAATTTCATTTCTTTTTCTAAAGTAGAAGTAATAGTATTAAAAGTTTTGAGAAATCACTTGATTATTACATCTATGGAACAACATTGTATTTTTTAGGTGTCATGATAGTTCTCTTATTGGAGCATGAAAAAACAAACTATATATAGACATGCATATGTATATGTACACACAGGCATATATACTTATATATTTATATATTCACAATTAAATATATGTATCCAAATATACAAATGTATGTTTCAAGTTACCAAGTGTTAGGCCAGGTTTGGCTAGTAAGACAGAATCAAAGAATTTCAGATCTAGGAATCTCAGAGACTATTTTAACTAAAAAAAATTCTCCCATCTTGCATAGTTATCCAACCTTCTTTTAAATTAATGAGATGGAGCCCGTTACACCTGAAGACAGCCATTCAACTTTTGCCATAACTCTCATTGTCAGGAACTTCTCATAGTTAGCTGAAGTCAGTCTCTTCAAGTTACCCACTGTTCTTAGTTCTTCCTTTTGAGCCAAGCAGAATGTCTAATTGCTCTTACTACACATAATAACTCTTCAGATATTTTAAGAAGGCTCTCGCGTTTCCTCTTCAGCTTCCTTCAGGCTCCTTAAGATGTTATATCTTTGTGTTAAGACCGCTACTTCCCAACCATACTTGTTGCTATGCTCTGGATATGCTTTAGCTTTTAATGCTCTTCTTAAAATGTGGCATCCAGGGACAGCTAGGTGGCAGCGGATAGAGCACCAGTCTTGAAGTCAGGAGGACCTGAGTTCAAATATGGCCTCAGACACTTAACATGTCCTAGCTGTGTGACCTTGGGCAACTCACTTAACCCCGATTGTCTCAGCAAAAAAAAAAAAAAAAAATGTGGCACCCACAACTTATGCACATTACTCCAAATTTTGTTGACTTAGAGCAGAGAATAGCCATGCTATTCTATCCCTTATTCTAGGCACTGTAACTCTTACTCAGCCTAGTATTACATTTTATTTTTTGGCTGTTGTCATACCATTGCTTCTTTTTTATCTTGAAGCCCATTGAAAAGCTAAGGTCTTTTCCCCAAGAATTGTTGCCTGTCTATATTATCCTTTTTTCTCTTTTTGGAATTGATTTTTAAAATTGCATTTTTTATCTCAAATGTAGAACTTGACCATTATTTATATTAAATTTATCTTTAACTCATCATTCTAACCTGCCACTATCTATTTAGCTTGTCAACTAACATTTTAGCTCTAACCCACTGGAATATCAGTTCATTAGCCATTCTTTACCTAAAATTGTGATTGAACTTTGAAATTTTATCTGTTAATAACCTCTTATTTTACTTCTAACTTTCCTTATCTTTTCTATATTTATTCTTTATTTTTAAAAATTTTTTTATTTGGCTGAGGCAATTAGGGTTGTGACTTGCCCAGTGTAAGACAACTAGGAAGTGTTATGTGTTTGAGGTCAGGTTTGAACTCAGGTCCTCCTGATTTCAGGGCTGGTGCTCTATCCTCTAGCCACCTAGCTGCCCCATTTATTCAAGGAGCTGCCCTCCTTATTCATCATTTCTGATGGCCAAACTTTTCTCAGGGACTTGACTTGGAGTCAAACAGAAAGACTTCATATCTTGCATCAGATACTTAGAAAATGTCCTCTGTTTCAGTTACCTTGCCTGTGAAATAAGAGAGTTTGACTCTATGGTCTCTTAATTGAATCTAGATCTAAACCTAGAATCCCTGATCTTGACACCTTTACTTCTGCTGTTTATGTCCAGATTCAATACAAGGTTTCCTTTATCATTTGCCTTCTTTTCCTACTTCTAAGCTTTGGAGAATTGTTGACGGAAGTAACAAAATCAGGTCAATAGATTCTACTCAAATTCAGTTCTATAATCCATTTGGTCTAATAATAATAGTAAATATTTCTGCAGGATTGTCAACTTTGCAAAGGATATTGTATATGTTGTCACAGGATCTCATAGCATTTTTTTTTTTTTTTTTTTTTTAGTTTAGTCCTATTGACATTGCCATTCTGGTTTTGTAGAAGAAAAAAATTGAGACTGAGAAATTCAGTGATTTGGCCTTGTTCTGACAGTTAGAAAGTGCAAATGGGATTTGAATTGAGGTTACTCTTTTGACTTCAAGTCCAGAATATTTCCAGTAGATCTCTCTGCTTTTAGTTTCTTCTCAATTGTTTCTAGGATAAAATGTATGCTACTTAACTTTGCGGGCATGGCATGTAAACTTTCTCCAATGTGACTTTATACTTTTCAGACTTATTTATATTACTGACCTTGACTTAAAATGTTACTCTTCATTTTTATTAAAGTCTCCTCTTGGTTGTTCCATGAAGCCAATATTCCAGTTGCCTTTCCTGTGCTTTCATACTTTCATACTAACTTTGAACAGCCCTCTGTCATTTTAGTCTTGTTCACTTGTATGACATCATTATCATCTCCCTCCCTATGGTCTTCTTTGAGAACAAAGGACAAATAAGATAGATCATGCTTCTGCTTTTAGTTTAACTTCAAGATTTTGATTAGTTAATTAATGAACCACACCTTTTCAACTGTTTTAGTTTTCATTTTTTTAAATGGACTTGTTTACTGAGTGACAAGGTTTTCTCTGTATTATATTAACAGTTTACCAGATTAATATTATTCTGAGAACCTAATAAAATTTTTGTCAGGAATAATTTGGAAGAGTGGAGAAACCAGTTGGTGATTTCTTCTATTAAGTAGGTAAAAAATAACCCCTTTTGTAAGGTAAATGTTCTCAAGACATTTTCTGTGGTAGAGCCACAACAAGTTTTTATTAATATCTGTAATCGAGGTTCACTCAATTATTTAATAATTCAGATGAACAAGAAATTGCTTTGTTCATTGTGCATCCAGAGTACAACATTTATAAGCATCAGATGGATACTTCCTCCTCTCCTATTCATTGAAATGACATTTTGTTTTGTGGCAGCCACTCTGGTTTCTCTTTGGGGAGGATATGGTCCTCAGGATTTAATTGGTGATGCAGTACTAGGGCTTGATTGGCTGGTATGGCTTTTCATTGGCCTATGAGAGCTCAAGGGTTGACGAATCTTATTGCTTCTAATCACCCCTTTTTGGTGTGTGCTGTTTGCTGTGATAGATGTGCAAAAACAATGGGATCCCTGATTTTTCTTGAATCAATATTATATTCTTATTGAATCACCATTTTATTAGTGGATGAATTTCTCTTATTAAATGTTTTTGTATGATAGTTTCCCTCTTTAAGTTTCTTGAGCACAGAGACTATTTAAATTTTGTCTTTCTACCCCCAGTGCCCATGATGGTATCTAGGATGGGATAGGTGCTTAATAAATGCTTATTGCTAGCTTTGGAGAATTGAATGAACTAAAGCATGAAAAGCATTTTGCAACCCTTCAAATGTTATGTAAATGCCAATGTCTTAATAACTGCAGATGAATAATTAATGGTGCTTGGATTTGAATTAGCATGGAACATAGGAGTTAGACTACCATGCCGTCCTTTGAGTGATCCTACACAAAGGTCTTTTAAGCAACATTTTTCAGAAGGTACTATGTAACTTGAGTTTCTAAAAAAAATTGAGGTTGCCATTGGAGAACATATAACAATAATGTAAATAAACTATGGTATCAGTAACATAACTTGTGGAGCAGAAAATGAAGTAGGTTCTTCATGTAGGAAGGACCAGGGATAACAAACTAAATCAGCAAATATGCTGATACCATATCATATCAAGAGAGAAAAAAGGCCTCCAGCACGTAGAAATATATATATTTTTAAAAATCTGTCTTCCTGACTAAAATAAAGTGGTTCATGTAATGATGATGAAAGCATACTTCTCTGTTGTCTGTAGAGAGGTAAAGAAATACAGATGTGAAATATTGTATGAATTGTCAAGTTAAAGTTCTGTGATGACTAGTTTTGGTTAACTGTACTTTTTTGTTACAAAGGAAGATTTAATGGATAAAGAATACATAAAGAAATTATTATAGCATAATAAAAAATCCCTAAAAGATAACAATCTAAATTTTATAATGAAAAACTTGTTGGGGGCAGGTAGGTGGTACAGTGGATAGAGCATTAGCCCTGAAGTCAGGAGGACCTACTTCACATGTGACCTCAGACACTTAATACTTCCTAGTTGTGTGACTCTGGGCAAGTCACTTAACCTCAATTGTCTCAGGAAAAACAAAAACAAAAACAAATTTTGTTGGTATTTGAAAAATCTCATTCAAATTTATGTCCAGTTTTATAAGTTGATAGAACATATACACTTATAACAATCTCAAGAAATTTCTATGCAATATAATTTATATTTAGATTGTTTCTAAAATAGCATTTTTATTTGACTCCATAATTTAAATTATAGTTTAATGGTACCCAGAGATTATCTGAGAATTATTTTGTTCATATCAGGGTAAAAAATATAAAAATAACTTCAATAAGGTAGCATTTTGAAAGCTAGGAACTCTGCAAAGTTTTAAAATGATTATCTTAAAATGCCTTTTTTCTAGTATTTGGTAAAAAGTCCCAAATTTGGAACTAATTCTTATCCTATTTATAAAAACTATCACCTCATTTAAGGCAGTGTGATATAATGAAAAGAGCCTTCTACTTTGAGTCAGTACCTGCATTTGAATTTCTGTTGTGCAGTTATTTGGATTGTTATCTTCTAATTGTATTTCATTCACTTTTAACTTAAACACTTTTAACGCTTAAATTTTGTGACTTTAGCTATAATGTAGCTTAGTAAAGAAAGCAAAAATGGGCTTTAAACAGCCAAAAGAGATGTCACAATGACTGCACAAAAACTCATATGTTTTCTCTCTTTAGACCAGAGACTAACTCATAATCTATTTACTGTTGTTTTAACAAGCCAGATCATCTGGTTTCTAAGCACATAATAGAAATAGCAAATTAGGGAGAGATTATACTACTGAATAATGACAATAAATGATAAAATATTTTTTAAAAAAAGACTAGAAGTTCAGCTTTCTGAGGCCATTTGTTATGAGAGTATAGCTGTAGAATTCAGCTCATTGGATATATAAGTAGAAAAAATAACAAAGTCAAGTATTTTCTTGCTTCTTATTGGCAATTTAAAAAAATATGGCTCGACAAAACAAAAAATAAATTGCCCTTGCGGTAGTAAACAATCATGAAGAAAGGAAATGATCTTTTAAGGACAGAATCTTGTAGGCAGGACAGTGAGACTAGGATTGATAAATTACAGCTGGAGAATATGTAGGAGAACTAGTAGAAACAAGAGTGATGATAAAGATTGAGCCATCTAAGAAGATGGTGAGCAAGGGAGCCTTAGGTTTATCCCTTGAGTTTCTATCTCTTGAGGAGTGATTTCCATCAAAGTAGTCAATGGTTTGGATTTTACTCTCAAGGACTTTGGAAAGTTATAGGAGAAACTTAAATAGCACACTGGTTAATGAGAATGTGGTCTAATTGGGCACCTCAGAATTTTTGATAGTTGCCAAAGTCCATCAGCTGAAAGTGCTTACAGAGGAATTTTCCTTGCAAAATCAGCTGAATCAATTAGACCCCTATGAGGTTTGACTTTTTTTTTCTTTTTAAAGGTGGTTAAAATAGGTAGTTTTAAATATTTGACTTTATAAGGATTAATTCCCTTTGCATTTGATAACATAGATAGGGAACAATAAATAAAAGAGTTAATTTTCAAAAGGGATTGGTAGACTGAATAAACTCACTTCATGCCTAGATCTCTCATCCTTCCTCCCAAGCAGCTTGTACAGTTAGAATCCTGCCTTTTGGAGTCCTTTGTACGTTGTGGTGCTTTAGGTGCTTCCCTGTCACACCATATTCTTTTGCAGATCAGCTGGTAAAATGTGACTGGAAGCTTTGGGACAGCCCCATCAGTTGTCTGGGTGAATAAATCTGGCCATACAAATAAATTTCCTGAGGATGATGGGAATGGATATTAGGAGGGAGTTAGATGGACATAGAGACCTTTAAGTGTGACTTGAAACAGGCTAGACAAGAAGATAATTGTTGTTTTGTTTCTTGGGGTGTTAGAAAAATTGTTCTCTGTATTTCAATACTGAGCCATCAAGAATCCACCTACCCTACCTAAATTTAGGACTTCCTCAAAAATCCTTATCTCCATTATTAGCTGTATCCTGATCCTACATGGTCGTTCTATACAACTAATACTTTCATTAACAATTGAGGCATCTTTAAGATGGGTTCCTGTAGGCAAAAGCCAACATTCCTGTGAAGCTTGGGATGTTTTCTCAGCAGGATCACAGAGATCCTAGAGGGCAGCGTGCTTTAGTCAAAGAAGAGGGTCCCAAACATAGACAACTATTTAATATGTGAAACCAGGTTATTATTATGCTAGCGAGGCAGGTACAAGTCCATAAGGGATAATACAGTTTCATTTAGGGGAAAGACCACTGCGGAATGGAGCTTTCAGGTAAAGGTGAGAAGAGTTTTTCATGGACATGGCTGGCTATTGTGAGTTTATGGGAGGGAAGTACCTGCTTGTGGACTTAAGGTAACTTTTATGCTGGTTGTGGAAGAGCTAAAAGGAAGCCCTTAGAATTGACTTAACCATCTCTTTAAATTGCTTTGTTAACATTAAATAATAATTGATCAAGGATGGAGTAAAAAATTTTTCTTCCCTGATAATAAAGATGAACATGGCTAAATCCATACACACTTCTCTTAAAATAATGTTGTGTAACTAGTTTAAAAAAAAAAAAAAGTAGGTGGCAGCTGGGAACTTAAAATAAATTTTGCCCTTTTGTATTTACTATTTGTAAGATAAATTGCCATTGTTTTTCTGACTGATTTACTGAAACTATGTACATAAATTACAGTAGTAATATAAATTTAAAGGTACATTCCAATGGGAGCAATATTTAAATTGATATAGAGAATGGAGCATTGTAAATTGTTAATATTGGAAAATATGATTATTCTTAACATTTTGATTTTTGTTCCATAGCTTAAAGTTGATAATGAATTTTGCATAATTAATAACAAAAATAAAAGACTTTTCTGCTTTGACCAGATCTTAGAAAAACTGGCCTTTTGATAGATCTTTTGAAAATCTTTTTTGAAAGGATGATTTTTTTTTTTTTTTTTTTTTTTTTGCTGAGGCAATTGGGGTAAAGTGACCTGCCCAGGGAAGTGTTAAGTGTCTGAGACCAAATTTGAACTCAGGTCCTCCTGACTTCAGGGCTGGTGCTCTATCCACTGAGCCACATAGTTGCCCCCAAAGGATGATTATTTAGAAAAACATTCCTAAAGAAATTTTTATGAAATGAATTTAGTGATATGTACTTTAGTAGCAATGTTGCTGTGAATTAGGGCCATTTTACTTCAAAACTTTTTGAAGATGTTTGTTTCTCAAGGTGACTTGCTGAACTCATAAAAAAAAAAAAGATTAGGAAATTCCTAAGCAGCTCTGCTTCTGCATTAACCATTCACCAATGCCAGAGAAATTACTCTGCTCTGAATGATCTGTAAAGAAAATTTGTATTTAGGATGTTAAGAGTGCTCATTAAGCAGAGTTTTAATTTTTCACTGGATAACTGGTCAAAAGAATGCTATATTAAGAGCCAAAATAAATAGGATTTTTTTTTTAAAACCTCTAATAAGATTTTGAAAAGGGGTGGAATGTTAGTTGAATTAGGAGGTATTAGTTTAATTTGAAATTATGAAAAGTTGATATTAAGCTGTAACATTTTTAAAAATTTTACCTGAGTGATGAAGAAAGGTAAAGAAAGCATAAATGAAAATCAAGAAGATTAAAAAATTTCTAACAAGAAATGATCAGATTAAGTTTAAGCTTATTATAGGCAGGGATAATTTCATCCTTTGTAATTATATCTTTAGTTTATTATTTTTGTGGATTTAATAGTTTGAGTGATTTAGCATTGACCCAGTATATATCCAAAAGATAAAATTGTTTGTTTTAACATTTACATTACTGTGAAATGATGGACTTTGAATTATGTACCTGAGGTGATTACTTATATCTGTACTAGATATGGTGAGATTTTTCTGAAAACTTAAAGCTTCAGGGAATTAAAGGATGATTTAAATGTTATTTTAGAAATTCTTCATTAAAAGTCTGTTTGGGTGACATCTATTAGTGAAGATCAATTTGAGTTGAAAGTGGAAAACTGACTTAGTACATAAAATTAGAAAATAGTTGGAAAGCTAACACACAGTGGCATTGGTACATTTAAAACCCGAGTAACATACAATTATTCCTGTTTAAAGAATTTTATTTTTATTTTATTAATGTAGTCTAGACTGATAGAGATAGAAAGCTTTTAAATGTGAGAATTTTTTTTGAATATTAATATAAAACTATTATCAGTAAATTTTCCCTATTAATTGACTTTTGAGTTTGTAAAGAATGATAACTAATTATCTGATCTTAAATGACTTGCATGTCTTGAAAACCCTCTCATTTTTAAAAAATGTATTTCTTTATAATTAAATGCAAAACAATTTTTTTTTACATTTTTTAAAAAAAATTTTAGTTCCAAGTCCTTTCCCTTCCTCTTGGCCTTCTCTCCTTATTGAGAAGACAAGCAGTTTGATATAAATTATATATATTCAAGTCATGTAAAACAAGAAAAATAAAGTTTTCTTAAAAAGTATGTTTTTGATATGCATTCAGACTGTATCAGTTCTTTCTCTGGAGGTTAGTAATAACATTTTTCATCCCAAGTCCTTTGGAATTGTTTTAACTAGTAAATGGTTCACAGTTCATAATCCTTAAAATGTTGCTTTTACTGTGTATAACATAGTTCTGCTTATTTCATCTTGCTGTAAGTTCATATAAATCTTCAGGTTCTTCTGAAAGCATCCTGCTTATCACTTCTTATATCACAATGATATTCCATCACAATCATACCACAGTTGATGGACATCGCCTCAATTTCTAATTCTTTGCCATTACCACCACCACAAAAAAAAAAAAAAAAAGCAACTATGAATATTTCTGTACATATAGGTCCTGTTCCTTTTTGAAAAAATCTACTTGGGTTACAGTCCTAGTCTGGGACAAAGGGTATGCCCTGTTTTATAGTTCTTTGGACATAGTTCCAAATGGCTCTCCAGATTGATTGGGTCAGTTCATAATTGTGCCAGCAGTGCTGCATTAGGCCTTCTAGTTTTCTACATCCCTTCTGACATTTGTCATTTTTCTTTTCTGTCATATTAGCCAATATGATAGGTATGAGATGTACCTTAGAGTTTTAATTTGCATTTCCTTAATCCAGGGGGAGAGAGAATGTGGAAAGAAAAGGGGCTTATAAGGACCTTCGAAATTATTTGATCTGACCTTGCCAAGGCAATTATAGGCAACAATAACTTCCTCCTGCTTGATTTCTTTAAGTTATGTATGTATGGCCAATGAATGTTGTTATAAACATCCAAATAGTCCTCGGGCAGAAAAAAAGGACTCACCTCGGCTGTAATCAGTAATGACTTAGGGCATCTTTTCATATGATTGTAGATAGCTTTGATTTCTTCTTTTCCTGTCCTTTGACCATTTGCTAATTGGAAATAACTTGTATTCTAATCAATTTGTTTCGGTTCTCTGTATATTTGAGAATTGAGGTCAGAGAAACTTGCTGTAAAACAATTTTTCCCTAGTTTCCTGCTTCCCTTCTAATCTTGGCTACATTGGTTTTGTTTGTGTAAAAAAATAAAAAAACCTTTTAAATTTAATAATGAAATTAATTATTCTGTAGTGCCTTTCTGTCTTGTTTTGGTCATAAATTCTTCGCTATAGATTTGTCAGACTTATTTCATGCTTCCCTAATTTGCTTTTTTTTTTTTTTTTAATCACCTTTCATGTAAGAATCATGTATCCATTTAGACCTTATCTTGGTATATGCTGTAAAATGTTAATCTAGTTTCAGCCATATTGTTTTCCAGTTTTCCTAGCAGTTTGTGTCAACTAGTGAGTTCTCATCTCAAAAGCTTGCAGCTTTATGTTTATTAAACACTGACTTATTCTGGTCAATTACTGCTTTGTATTATGTACCTAATCTATTCCATTGGTCCATCATTGTTTCTTTGTCTGTACCAGGTTGTTTTGATGATTATTGCTTGGTATTCTAGTTTGAGATCTGATGGAGCTTGGTCACCTTCCTTCACATTTGTTTTCATTGATTCCCTTGATATTCTTGAACTTTTGTTCTTCAAAATGAAATTTGTTACTATTTTTTTCTAGCTAGAAAATAATTCTTTTGTAGGTTTATTAACATGGCATTGAATAAGTAAATTAATTTAAGCAGAACTGTCTTTTTTATTATACTTGCTCAGCCACCAATGAGCAATTAATATTTTTTCAATTGTTTAGATCTGATTTTATTTGTGTGAAAATGTTTTATAATTGTATTCATGTAGTTCCTGGGTTTGTCTTGGCAGTAAACTCTCAAGTATTTTATATTGCCTTCAATTCTTTTAGGTAGAATTTTTCTCTCTCTTGAGATTGGGCTTTGTTGGTATTATATAGAAATGCTGGTGATTTATGTGGGTTAATTTTTTATCCTGAAACTTTGTTAAAGTTGTTAATTATTTAAAATAAATTTTTAGTTGATTCTCTAAGTTAAACTAGCATACCATCTGCAAAGAGCAATAGTTGTTTCCTCGTTGCCTTTTCTTTTTTCTTCTCCTCTTGCTATAACTAGTGTTATAGTGCAGTGTTGAATAGTAGTATTGATAATAGGCATTCATGCTTCATTCTTATTGGGAAGGCTTCCTTTTTATCCCCCATTACAGATAATGCTTGCCTGATGACTTTACATAGATATTTATTTTAAGGAAAGCTTCCTTTATTTCTATGCTTTCCAGTGTGGTAGTATTGTTGTTTTAATAGGAATGAATGTTGTATCTTATCAAAATCCTTTAATTCATCTTTTGTTAAGGACCATGCCTAGGTGAAAGAGCAGGTCAATTATAAGGCAGTTGTGGATCGTGACACTTGAGGGAGTTGTGGGGCAGCCTTTACTGACACAGGTGTTACTTGTGGACTAGGAATGAAAAAAAAATGGAGGCAGAGGGAAAAGGAGAGAGGTTAGACAATACAACAGCCTCTCAATCTCCTTGTATCAAACTTTCACACGAGGAGATCCATTCTGCAGGTCTGGTTTGGATCTCTAGCAGCCACTGTCAGGTGGCTCCCAGTAGCACAACAATCTTTTGATCTTAATATTGAGCCAGCCCTGAATTCCTAGTATTAATCTCATTTGGTCAGAATATATGATTTCTGTGATGTATTTCTGGAATCTCGTTGCTAATATTTTTAAAAATTTTGCATCAATATTCATTAGATAAATTGTTTTATAGTCTTGTCTCTGTTTTATGCTCTTTTAGTTCTGGTATCAGAACCATATTTGTGTCATAAAAACAATTTGGTTTCTACCTCCTTAGTAAGGGTTTTGGAGTTTCAAACTAGAGGACTTCTAGTAAGGAATTCTCTTCAATGCAGTGAAAAAGTATGAATACAGAAGACTGCAGATAAAAGCTACTACTTACCTTCTACTAAAAAGATAATGGACTTAAAATACAGAGGGTGGGGGTGGGGAATATTTTTAGGTATTTGTGGCCAAGATAGGACTATATTGTGTTATACCATTCAAGGTTACTAAAAGATTTTGTTTTTGTTTTTGTTGTTCATTGTTATTTATAGATAAATAAAATTTAAAAGCTGGGTCTTAGTACAACTCATTCAGTGGAAAAACATTAGGGGCAGTTCATAGTAGCTTTCCTTGGTTTTGTGAATAATTATTTTGACCAGGAAGAACACAAAGATCCATTGAATAGGTAATGATACCTTCAAAAATATGTTATAGTTTTAAGTCCTCATATCAATTTAGGCTTCATTCATTCTATATTTAGATAACATTTGTTTAACAAAAGAATTTTAGTAGGTGCTTTCTTTCTTGATTTTTGGGAATAATTTTGTAAAATATGGTACTAACTTTTTTATTTAGCAAAAGGGTGTGTCCTTTTTCAAAGAACCTGCTTTTCATTTATCATTTCTATGGGTGTTTTGCTTCTATTCTTTTGTACTTGTTATAAATTTATTTATTGGTTTTCTAATTTTTAAAGATTCTTTCAGTTTTTTTTGATCATCTTTTTCTGTTTTGTTAATGTATGTTTGTTTATAAGGATGAGATTTTCCCCCTAAGGACTGCTTTGGCTGCATCCCAGAAACTTTCGAATCTTTGTTTCATTATCATTTTCTTTTATCTAGTTGTTAATTGTTCCTATGATTTATTTGCTCTACTCATTAAGATTTTTTAAAGTCTCCATTTGAATCTATTTTTTACTTGTGGCTCTTAAATCAATTTCTTTTTATTGTTTTGTGTTTTGTAAAGAATGTATTAACTAATTCTACCTTTTTTACATTTGTTTACAATATCTGTTTGCCCTAGTACAGGATCAATTTTTGTAAAAGTTCCATATAGTGCAGAGAAATATACATATATTCTTTTGTTGTACTATTTAGAAGATGATCTAAGTCTTTTAATACTAGGTTTTCCAGAAATTTGTTCAGTTTCCTATTTCCCCTTTTTTTTCATCTTTCTTCCTGACTTATTCACAACTGATAGAGGGATATTGGAGTCTCAGTTCATTATTGTGTTCTGTTTGTGTTGAAGCTCAGATTATATTTCCTGTATGAAGGTGGATTCTAAGACAGTTGGAACATATAAGTTTTATTATAAATAATGGTTTGTTTTATATGGGTCCTTTAAGCATAATAGTTTTCCTGTTAGTTACTTTTTATTTTTTTTGAGTATTTATATTTACTTTTCCTGATAGCATGATGGCAACTCTTGCCTTTTTTTATTCATTTGATGCATAGTAAAATATTTCCCATTTCCAGATAACAGTGAGCAAGCAGTCTCTTCAAATTTCATAAATAACTACCCCTCATGCTCTACACCTCCCAATTCTTCCTCTTGCATGAAGTTAGTAAGAGGGAGAGCTTGGTTTTTACTGCAGGTTCTGAAGAGAAAATGATTCTTCAGTGTACTATTTGGCAATATAAAACTATAATCTTACTCTAAAAATTAAAATATCATTGAAAAGGAATTCTGGGCATCTAGGTAAAGTGTTATCAATGTTAAAGAAGCCCTTGTTCCATTAAAATATCTTTTTAAATATCATCAGGTAAAATGAGTGACCACTTTTCCATTTCACTTTTCAGCCCCATGAACACATTCTCAGCAGTGACCTCATTTTACAAACTTAAGACCTTAGTTATTCTGAGGAGCAGTCTAAGAAATGGAGTTGGAAAGAGGCTTTCTTAACCCTATAGCTGAGAATGGCAAAGAAAGAGGATGTAAAGAACTCTTGCCTTTTTTTATTCATTTGATGCATAGTAAAATTTTTTCCATCCCCTCAGTTTTATTTTGTGATTGCCTTTGTGTTTTAAATGTTTCTTCCAAGCATTAGATTGTAGGGTTTTGTTTTCATATTTAATCAGACACTTTTTTTTTTGTTATATTGGCTTTATTATATTCACATTTAAATTTGGAGGAGCTTCCATCTGTCTTTAAATTTTTTTAAATTTATGATCCCTCTTCTACTATAAACACAGTATTTATTATGTTCCTTCAGTGTACTTGAAGCTTTTTTTTTTTTAACAGTCATTTGATTCCTGCTCTCTTTTCCTTTCTCCCTCTCTTCTTATTTGTAAATGTTTGAAGTTTCTTAAAAAATCCATAAAATTTTCAAAAAATAAAATGTGAATAACTAAAAAGCAAATTTTCACATCGGCCATACATAAAAATGTCTTTTTCTGTGCCTAGAGTCTGTCATTTCTCTTGTCAAAAGATGAGTAAGCAGCTTCATTGTTGGTTCTACTGGAATTGGTCACTGCACTAATCAAATAATTCACTGTATCCTTTCTCCTTGTTAGAATAGACTTTTACTCTCATACTTCTACTCTTGACCTTGTGAAATCATTTCTCCAATCCATCCTTTCTCCATCTTGTGTTCCTTTTCTCCTCCCTTTCCATTTTCTTTAAAGATCGTCAAAGCATAACATAATTGCTCCCTGTTTACTTAGACTCACTATATTGAAAACTGATAACAGGGACTTTTGTATACTTTTCTGTTAAAAAAAAAAAAAAAACCAAAAACTTTTCTGTTTACAGTTCATTTGTTTGCAACTCTGATCTTTTTGTAGGGAATTCTTGGAAGTCCTCTATTTCATAAAAGGGTCATTTCCTTCTTGAAGGATTATACTCAGTTTTGCTGGGTAAAATATTTTTGGTTGTGAGTTTATATTTTTTGCTTTTTGGAATAGCATGTTCCTAGCTCTCTACTGTTTTATAGTAGAGGTTGCTAAATTTTATGTGAGCCTGTCTATGAGTCTTCAATATTTCAATTTTTTTCTTTAAGGCTGTGGTATTTTTTAAAATCTAGGTATTCTGGATTTGCTTATACATTTCCTGAGAATTTTCATTTTCTGTTTTTTTTTTTTACAGGTGACTAATAGATTCTTTCTGTTTCTGTTTTACCATCTAGTTCTAAAACATCTGGGCATTTTTCTTTTATGATTTCTTGAACTGTGCTGTCCAGACTCTTTTTTTGCATCATGGCTTTCAGTGATTCTGAATTTATCTCTCTGATCTGTTTTCCAGGTTAGTGGTTTTTTCTTAGATATAGCTTACATTTTCTCCTATTTTTTTTCAGTCTTTTTACTTGAAATTATTAACTCTTGTTTTTCATCTTTTATTCTGCTTTGTTTGACTCCATGCTACATTGTGCCTTCTTCAGAATAAACTGATCACCTGAAATCTCATCATTATCATGATTGACTCAGTATTGATACCCAATACCGTCTCAATTTCCTCAGTTGCTTCTATTCTTTGGAAGACCAGAGAAGGAGGTGCAGTAAATTCCTCTTCAAATCTCTGTATATAGAAAGCTGGCTCAGAATTTTCGGTACTTCTCATTTTTCACAGGCAATTTTGTATGATTTTGACTCCATATAATATTATGCCTCCTCTTGTCTCTTCCTTAAGTTTCTGTTTCTTTTGTGGATTGTGTTCCCCAGTTAGATTGTAAGCTGTCTTGAGGACAGATGCTGCCTTTGTTTTTCTTATTTGTATTCCCAGTAGTTAGCTCCTTGCTTGGCACATAGACAGTACTTAAGAAATGCTTATTCAATTTAATTGAATTGCTTTGTTGTTTCTTGAAGTCATTGGTGTCTATTTGATGCATTTTAATTTTCAAAGAGTTTGTTGCTTGGGTGATGCTTTGTACCTCATATGCCAACCTGCTATTTCTCTTTTAAGAGCTTTCTTCTATAGCTCATTTCTTTTGTTTTTTTTTTTTTTCTTCTGCCCTCTCATTTTAATTTATAAAAACATTTTCAGACTTTAAAAACAACAGCAACAAACACCGCCCCCCCCCTCCGCCCTCCCCCCCATCTCCCATCAAAGCCCTGGTCCAAGTTGTGTTTTCCTTTGATGCTTTTAAATGTTTTGGAGGTATCATTTTCTTCTTTTGGGTTTGTGTCTTGAACAGCTGTCTTATTGTTGTGATAACTGCATTAGCACCCTGGATACCTTAGAATTAGCCGGAGTCAGGATAAGCAAAAGTTCTTAGTCTTTATTCTTGGTCTTTAGCAGTAGAAGTTAAGGGAATGGCCATGTAGGATCTCCACTACCTCACCTCTTTGTCTCCTGCCCAGAAGTGACCTTGGCTAGTCTCACTCCACCTCCTAGTCCCTCCCACAGTTCTCTGTATACACCAAACGATTGGGCCAGCACAGAATAGCGGGAAGGGCCATTTTCCAAACATATTCTTATAGAGTATTGGCCAATTGGTAATAAGCCTCAAGTGTTCAATTGTCCGATCTCAGTGCATTAACTTAAGAGTTTCAGCCCTTTATAACTCCCGCTTTCTTTTGTTTTAGAACACAGGTGGTTACGCCTGTCAGGGAAGTGAGAACCCCAAAAAGGAGGTGATCACGCCCTCCCTGACTTCTCAGGAAGGGAGATGAAAAGCACCAAAAGGAAGTGGGGATTGCTGGCAGGTTTCTGGGCTGAAGGGACTTATTAGCAGGTATGCACAAACCCATCAGCATGGGAGGTATTACACAAGCACATAGCAATAATGCACAGGCTATTAGTGATGACTCTCCCCACAGCCAGTGCAGGCTCAATGTGGTGCACAAACATGAATTGTACATATTAGTAGTGATATAACAAACAATATAAATCAACATGGTCTTGTAAATCATTTCCAGAAGTCCTAGAAGGAGGGTATATAAACAACAGTCACACATACTCCTTCAGCAGCCAAGAGATAGTCTAAAACCAATCTATTGTCCATTGCTTCACGTGACAGGGAATCAAATGATCCTCACAAGTTTTTGAAGTCCTGCAATAGTCCTTTTATATGTTAGGGAATCCAATGATTCCTGAGGGTTTTCAAGTACTACAACAATCTTATCATGTCTCAGAGAATCCAATGATTTCTGAGGGTTTTCAAGTCCAACAATTTTTGATGTCCATGAGTCAAACACCATAACTGCCAGGCTATTTCAGTGGTGGGCACAGTCAGCAACGGAACCACCCGATGTTTCTTGAGTCTTCTTCATTTCAAGGGTCTGCTCAGTCTCTCTCTGATGGACAAGGTGAATATGGCTTGTTGGCACCCATCTGATTAGTTCTCCATCTGTGGAGATACAAGCAAACCCTCTCCCCCAAGCAGTTAACCTATCTGGTCCCTTCCATTCACTACTTTCTGGGTCTCTCCACATCACCTGGCGATTATCTAAAGAGAGTGGAGCTGCTCGCACTGGACACTGCCCTTCCAAAACCTGTCTGCTGGAGCCAGGGCATCTTTGTCAAAGATTAAGAAGTTAATAGTATGGTATATGAATGTTATGGAATATTATTGTTCTGTAAGAAATGACCAACAGGAGAAATACAGAGAGGCTTGGAGAGACTTACATCAACTGATGCTAAGTGAAACAAGCAGAACCAGAAGATCATTATACATTTCAACAATGATACTGTACGAGGATGTATGCTGATGGAAGTGGATATCTTCAACATAGAGAAGAGCTAATCCAATTCCAATTGATTAATGATGGACAGAATCAGCTACATCCAGAAAAGGAACACTGGGAAATGAGTGTAAACTGTTATTTTTACCTTCTGAATCCAATTCTTCCTGTGCAACAAAAAATTCGGTTCTACACACATATATTGTATCTAGAATATACTGTAATATATTTAACATGTATAAGACTGCCTGCCATCTGGGGGAGGGGGTTGGGGGAGGAAGGGAAAAAATCTGAATAGAAGTAAGTGCAAGGGATAATGTTGTAAAAAATTACCCATGCATATGTACTGTCAAAAAAAAAGTTATAATTATAAAATAAAATAAAAATTAAATTATAAATAAATAAATAAATAGATAAGTAGATTAAAAAAAAAAGAAGTTAATAGTATAAAGCAGTGGTCCTCAAACTTTTTAAATAGGGGGCCAGTTCACTGTCCCTCAGACTGTTGGAGGGCAAGACTATAGTAAAAACAAAAACTATGAACCTCAGCCCAGTGCCAGAAGTATGCATTGCTAACATGAGTTTAGGTCAAATGTCACTTCCAGTCTGATTTTGCCCATAACCCTGCGGGCCACATAAACGTCCTTAGCAGGCTGCAGTTTGAGGATCCCTGGTATAAAGAACTAGATTTAGAAGTTCTCTAGGGTCACCTATGGTCCCCCTTTCTTTTGTTTTTGGAGGTGTGTTTTAATGTCTCTGTTTCTCCTCTCTACTATTGCCTTTAATCCTTGAAGATTAAAAGGTATGCCAGTGGTGTATAAAATCTTATACTGTGCACAAAAGTGTGCAAAATGTTTAGAAGTATATGCCGATCCATTTTCTGTTATTATTGCTTCTGGCACACCCATAATTGCAAATGCTCGTATAAGGAATTCAGTGACCACTCGGGCTGTCTCTTTTGTTACTGGTATTGTAAAAGTGAATCCTGAAAAAGTGACTACCACAACATGGATAAAAGATGACCAAAAGATTTATAATGGGTCACATCCATTTGCCAAATTTCATTAGGTCTCAACCACGAGGGTTCTTCCCTGGAGGCAGTGTAGAGTGTGGAAAGGAAGGCAAGCTATACAGGCTTTTTTACTATGTTCCTAGCTTCCTCTCTTGTTATTCCAAATTGTAAACATAAAGCTCCAGCATCCTGATGATATTTAAAATGAGATTCTTGGGCTTCTTGAAATAAACGAATATTGGCCAACATGGTTAGAAGGCTATCTGCCTTTGAATTACCATCAGAAATAGGACCTGGAAGTCCACTATGAGAGTGGACGTGCAAAATATAAATCTTACCTGGATGTTTTCTCACTCACTCTTGAAATTCCTTAAAGAGCTGATATATATTAGAGGGTACAAATTTTATTTGGGCTGTGGCAATTCTTTGTACCACACCTACTGTATAGGCCGAATCAGATATTATATTTATATCTCCTGGATAATAAGTGCTAGAATGATTGCATAGAATTCATTCTGCTGAGTGGACTGAAAAGGAGTTCTGACTACTCTCTTTATAGTTAAGTCACAAGAATATACAGCATCTGTAAAGATAGTTGGTACTTTAAGAGGAACTTTTCTTCAAGAATCCATTGCCAATTATGTAACAGTCTGGTTATCTTTAATGGAGACCCGTGTGTAAAATTTGGAGCCATGGCAAATAAAATTTGCCACTCTGGGATGGTTTCATAGCACACATTAACTTGTGCATTAGTATAAAAGGTGTATATCTTGTCAGGTCTTATCCCAGATAATTGTACTGCTCGCTTAATGGCCTTTAATAAAATTCTGGCCACAAGCACTGGGTAAGGAGTAAGGCTTTGTTCTGGTTGTGCTGGGAGGTTCACCCACTCTATCACACTGTCTCCTTGATGAAGGACTGCTATGGGTGCCTCTTGTGTACCAAAAATTGATATTTCCAAGGGTTTTTGAGTGAGACTTTCAACCATATCCAACTTCTTTCAAAGCCTCTTGAGCTGCTTTTGTAAGCTGGTGTGGTGAGTTTAAAACACTGTCTCACCCTTAAAATGTCATATAATGGTTGCAATTAATAGGTAAGTCAAGCCTAACACGGGACTCATCCATTGGATATCTCATCAATTTCTGAAAGTCATTTAAGGTGTTTAGCTTCTCTGTTCTTTAGGAAAGTTTTTGTACTGTAAGCACCTTAGGGTATACCTCATGTCCTAAATATTGAAAAGGAGCATGTCTTTGAAATTTTTCTGGAGCTATGTGTGCAATTTGTAGTTCCTTAGTGTTTTGTAGACATGCTTCTAACATTTGTTCCTCAGGTGCACATCCCAATATATCATCCATATAATGTAATAACATTACTTTTGGAAATGCTTTCCTTATTGGAGTAAGAGCAGCAGCAACATACATTTGACACATAGTAGGATTGTTTTTCATTCCCTGTGGCAAAACTGTCCATTCATATCTTTTATAAGGCTCAGCTAAGTTAACGCTGGGCACTGAAAAGGCAAATCTTTTCATATCCTCCCCTCTAGAGGGATAGAATAGTAACAATCCTTAATGTCTATAACCCACAGAGGCCATTCTCTAGGCATTTGAGTAGGAGATGGAAGTCCAGGCTGAAGAGTTCACATAGTTTCCATCTGTTCATTTACCTTTGTTAAATCAGTCAGCATACTCCATTTTCCATATTTCTTTCTTACAACGAATACTGGGGAATTCCAAGGACTTAGGGAAGGTTGTAAGTGTCCTTGGTTAAGTTACTCCTGTACTATATCTAATAAAGCCTGAATTTTATCGATACCTAAGGGCCACTGTTCTGTCCACACTGGTATATCAGTATTCCACTGGATAGGAACAGGTGAAAGTGTTGGCAGGCCTTCAACAGCAGCCCTGCCTAAAAAACCGAAGTACTCATTTTTAACCCTAATTGTTGTAAAATGTCTCTTCCCCACAGATTGATGGGGAATTTTTCAACTATAAAAGGAGTAAAAACTCCTGTTTCACCTTCAAATATCCATCTCAAAGGGATAGCACTAACTTCAGCTGCTATCGATCCTCCTACACCATACATGTAGGTGTCTGCTTTAGTCTTTGGCCAGTGACTGGGCCAGTTGGCACCTCTAATGACTGTATGATCTGCACCTGTGTCTACCAATCCTTCCAGTGGTATGCCATTTATATAGATAGTGAGCATAGATCGGTCAGCCATCACAGCTGCTATCCAGAATATTCCTGGATTTTGTTGCTTAGAGTCAGAATCTGGGCAACTATCACCAGATTGCCCATTAGAAGTCTGTATCAGTAAACTTGATGCTACTACTTCTCCTGGTTGATAAGTCACACATTGTCTACCTATATTAATGACTGGGATATTATCTATACATTCCCCAGTTTCCCACATCAGTGTATGGATGGACATTGTTTTATAAGTACTCTCAGGAGGTGAAAGGGTCAAGCCTACTGTGCCTGGAGGCAAGGGATCCATAAGCTGGAGAGGAACAGATTTCACCTCTCCAGGGGGTATCTCAGTTGTTACAGCTGCATACAACTCTATTCTCCCCAATTGTAATCCCTTTCTCCCATCAGATGGCTTCCTGGTTGATTGGTCATGTCTGGGTACTGAACTTCTAGGCACTCTTTGGGTGTAGCATCGGCTGCCATTATGCTCCAAGTATTTTTTGCCTTGGGCCCTGGGGCTGGGCCCCTCATCCCGTTTCCCTGAATCAGTCTACACTTTGATGCCCAATGGAAGCCTCTGTTGCATTATAGATATGGAATATTGGGTCTTGTTCTCCCACCCTGTTTTCTCACTCTGTCTCTATGCCAACATTGAGCTTTCAGATTACCACATTGAAAGCATTGATGAGTCTCTCTGGAAGTCCCTTGCCAAAAGGGACCCTGAATCCTATGTTGGGATCTTGGGAAGTCTGCATCATAGCCTGGCTATAAAAGGTATTTGTGCCCACTGTGTCACAGCATCTTATGATCCCCTCTAAAGGAGCATCCTTGCAGAGTCCTAGTATAATCCTCCTACAAACATCATTAGCATTTTCTTTAGCAAGTTACCTTATCATAATGTCTGTTACTGCATTTTCACCATTAGTTCATATGACAGCTGTCTTCAGATGTCCCACAAAATCAGCAAAGGGTTCATTTGGCCCTTGTGCAATTTTTGTGAACACTTCTCCCTTGTTGTTTTTATCGGGGGAGAAAAGCCCATGCTTTAATAGCAGCAGCAATTTGCTTATATGGGATAATTAATCTGTATTGAAGTGTCTGCATAAGAACCTACACCTGTTAGTTGTTCACAGGTGATTGGAGGATTAACTCCACTATGATGATTTTGTTGTGTAACATGCTCTCCTGGCAGTTACTATTACCAGTCTGTCCTAGGCCCAACAGAGTACCTTTGACCACTGACCTTTGCAGTGTCAACTCTACCCAGCTAGCTTCCTCTGAGGCCTTCAAAGGTCTCTGGCCACGATTTCTTGAATAATAGTTTAATAACTGATAGCACACTCTAGAACAGCCACGTGTAAGCTTAAAAGCCTTTATTATGCCTACTCACCATAATACCTTGTTAACTCCCTAGTGAACACCTGGTCTGAAGATCCACGTGTTCACTATCAAACTCCTTACCTCTCTGGGCTATCCATCAGCTAGGCTCAGCAACCCCAGGCTAGGGAGACAGGTTAAAGAGATAGACTTGCTGCCTGCAGTGGGCTTATAAAAGACCTGTGAGGTCACACACACAGCCAACCAGTGAGAGAGTCTTCACTCATTACATAGCTATCTCAATGTGGCCAGGATTCCACCCACAAGGCAGTCCTATATCCACAGAGATTACTTCTGGAGAACTCAATCTCCTGTTGCACCGTGGCCGCCCATTTAAAGGATCCTTACATTGTTGGGCTTGTATCCTACAGAGCTCATTATATTCAGAAAGCCACAACATGGTTTGTCCAGGTTCTAAGCATGTCCTTGCAATAGATTTCCAGTCCCTAGGGATTAAGACTTCATAAGCCAAATTTTGTAATAACATCTTGACATAAACTGATGTACCCCCATAAAGAGTGCAAGCCTTTTTCAGGTCTTTGAGGATTTCTAGATCAAAAGGAATGTATCCTCTCCTTTTTGACCTGAAGAGTTAAACTGTTGAATCACAGGATACATATTGATTTTCAAATTAGCTAAATCCTGATCTTCTTCTGTGGCTTTAAGTAGTGCCTTTTGCAATCTAGTCATAGGAGGGGGTGATTGCTAGGAGGTGGTGCTGGTGGTATTACTGCCCCTCCCACTACTCCTCCCTCCATCCCTGAAGGTGAAATTGATGGGGACTAGAACCAGTTCCGGTTTAGGAGGGGTTGAAGCTGCCTGGTCAGAGGGAGAATCACCACGCCCTTCACTATGCCCTTCATCCTCACTTAACTCCACATGCCTTCTGATGATATTGCTATTAATCTGTTCTTTGTCTTCCTCTTTTTCCTCACACTGCCTCGTGTGGATGTTCTTAAATTTTTTCTTTTTTCTATAACTTGCAGGATTCTTCAAGGCCAATTTTATTATGTTGTATGTATAGAATGTTTCCTTGGAAATTGAATGAGGACCTTTATCATTGTAGTATTCACAAAGTTGTTGTCCTACCAGCTTCCAATTATCTGGCCCTATTTCTTCTTCCTTTAAGAACCAAGGGGACATGCATTCTAATATACCCAAGAGTCCAGCGATCTGCAACCAAGTTATAATTAGTAGAAGTGAAGGGGATGGACGCATGGGATCTCCAAGACCTTACCTCTTCCTCTCCCACCCAGAAATGACCCTGGCTAGTCTCACTCCACCTCCTAGTTCCTCCCACAATTCTCTGTATACATCAAATGATTGGGCCAGCACAGGATAGTGGGAAGCATATTTTCCAACCATATTCTTATAGAGTATTTACCAATGAGTAATTAGCCTCAAGTCCTCGATTGTCTGACCTCAGTGCATTAACTCAAAAGTTTCAACCCTTCACATATTGTAATAGTTTTTTAATTGTGGAACTTTTATGTTGTTTGTTCATTCTTCTAGCCTACTTCCAGACTTTGGATTTTATGTTAGAGCTAGGCTATATGCACTTTTGAAGGGGGAAGATCTTTGTTGGTCCTTCTTGGGGATTATTGAGCCACACCTCATGCTGAGCACCTGCAAGCTTTGATTGCTTCTTTCTTAATTATCAAAGTCATCAACCTAAATTATTTCTTTTGTTATATCTAAGACACTTTCAGGAGAGCTCTTAAGAGACCTATTTTACTCTACTGAACTAACTGCTTTTTAATAGTCAGCAAAAAAAAACCCCAAATAATTAGAAGTTGTATTTTCTGAAGCTTTCAATCAGTTTTGTTGTAAAGATGTGAGTTTGTAGTAGTGGTGATGTTAACATGTATTATTTGTATAGAACTCTATATATTTATATAGAATTTCCAAAATGCTTTATTTGTCTCTTTTGATCATCATAGGAAATATTATTTTTTTCCATTTTACATATTAGAGAACTGATAGGTAACTAGTTAGCAAAGGGGATAGAGCACTAGGCCAGAAGTCAGTAAACCTGAATTCAAATCTGACCTCAGACACTTGACTAGTATTGTGACCCTGAGTAAATCATTTTTCCTAAGCTCTAATCTCCCCTCACCATTTAGACATTTTAAATTAGATGTCATACACACACACACACACACACACACATCTCAAACTCAGCATCTCTAAAACATAATTCATTTTCTCCCCTACAAAACATCCCCTTTCAAAATCCCTTACTTCTGCCACTGTTTCCTATTCCTCCCAGTTTCAACTCAGCTCAGCTCCTTAGGTGATAGTTTTCATATTGTTCAGTCTCATCATTTTAATCCTCTTTAACATGTTTCATCTGTTCCTTTTCTGTATTCCCAAAAGCACCCCTGTGGTTCTGAGCCTCTTCACTTCTCCCGTGGACCTGTTGCAATACTTTCCTAATCATTCTTCCTGTTTTGAATGTCTTCACACTCTACTTCATCTTTCATACAGCTACCAAAGTGATTCATGAGTCTGTCACATCTTTTTTATTTTTACATTTTTCACTCTAGTGATTCCCTAATAATCCTTTAATCAAATATAAAGTCTTCTCTTTGGCCTTTGAAATCCTTTACAACTTGATCCAAGTTTCCTTTTTCTGCCTTTCTTAAGTTACTTCCCTTCCCATATGCTGCATGCCAATCAGCCAGTTGGCCTTCTTGCTGTTTCTCATATAGGACAAGCATTCCATCTCTGAACTCTATGCCTTTATACTGGTCTTCCTATAATCAATCAATTCCCTCCTTACCTCCTCAGCTTCTTGGAATCCATAGAAACCTTCAGGTCCCCACTCAGATGTCATTGTTTTTATGAAGACTTCCAGTCCACACATCTACTAGTTGCTTTCTTACTTCCCCCATTTTCCACAACCCACTCCCAAGGTTACTCTGTATCCATTTAAAAAATATTTGTATGCATACATGCTTATTATCTCTCTATATAGATTGTGAATTTCATGAAACACAGATTAGTTTACTTTTATCCCTATGTCCCCAGCATGTAGTAGGTGCTTAAAATATACTTTTTGAGTGATTTGGGGAAACTTGTCATTTTCTTCTCATGCCTTTACCAAGGATATACTTAGTGGTTGAATAGATTATTCTTTTAAATTTTGGGGGAGATAGGAAGGTAGATTTATGGATAAATATTGATGTTCTCTCACATTTGACAATGGAGGTTTTTTTATTAGACAGTTCATTGATGATTTATTAAATTTATTTTTTTCTAAAATAAAGTTTTTTAAGTATTTTATTTCTTCTGTTAATTTGGGCTATTTATATTTTTATAAATGTTCGTCCATTTCACTTAGATTTTTCAGATTTATTGGCATATTGTTGGCAGAACAGCACCTAATTGTTGCCTTAATTTCCTTGTTATTAGTGGTAAATTCATCCTTCTCATTTTTGATACTGGCAATTTGAGTTTCTTCTTTTATTTTATTTTTTTTTTTCAAATTAACCAAAAGTTTGTCTATTTTGTTAGTTTTTTCATAAAACCAGTTCTTAGTTTTATTCGTTCAATGGTTTTCTTTTGGTCTTATTAATTTTTTCTTTGATTTTCAGAATTTCTAATTTGTTATTTAAAATTTGTTCTTTTTCTAATTCTTTTTTTAGTTGAATGCCCAATTCATTGATCTTCTCTTTCTCTATTTTATTCATGTAAGTATTTAGAGATATATAAAATTTTTTAAGAACTGGTTTGGCTGTATCCCATAAATTTTGTTATATTGTCTCATTAATGTCATTCTCTTAGACGGAATTGTCAATTGTTTCTATGATTTGTTGTTAAATCTCATTGGAATTAGGTTATTTAGTTTCCAATTAATTTTTAATCTGTTGTTCCATGGCCCTTTATTACACATAATTTTTATTGCATTATGATCTGAAAAGGATGCACTTGATATTTATGTCTTTTTGCATTTGATTGTGAGGTTTTTATATCCTAATATGTGGCCTTTCTGTCCTGATTTAATTTTCCCCAGGTCTAAGATGTCTAACTTTTCTAAAATTCTATTTACCTCCTTAATTTTTTTCTTGTTTATTTTGTGGTTAGTTTTATTTAGTTCTGAGAGGGTGGTTGAAATCCCCTCCTAATATAGTTTTGTTATTTATTTCTTGCTTATATTCATTTAACTTCTCTAAGAATTAGGAGGCAATACCACTTGGTGCATATATGTTTAGTATTGATATTACTTCGTTGCCTTTGTACCTTTCAGCAAAGTGTAGTTTCCTTCTTTATCTCTTTAATCCCTTTTCTCTCAATTAGATCTGTTTTTGTCTTTGCTTTGCCTAAGATCAAGATTGCTACTCCTGATTTTTTTTTTTTTTTACTTCAACTAAAGCATAATACATTCTTTTTCAGCCTTTTTGCCTTAATTCTGTATATTTCTTTGCTTCACATGTATTTTTAGTAAACAAAATATTGTAGGATTCTGGTTTTTAATCCACTCTGCTATCTGCTTCCATTTTATGCAAAAGTTCATCCTATTCACATTCACAGTTTTGATTAACTGTGTATTTCCCTTCATCCTATTTTTCTCCATTTATACTTTTCTTTTTTCTTTTTATTTTTTTTTGCAGAAAAAAAGTCATTTATATTTCAACCATCTAAATGAGAAAATCATCTTTGTTCCTCTAATACATCAAATAAAAGTGATATTAATTTGAAAAGCCCACGTGTTAATATATACTTTCTGCAATAAAAATAATAATAAAAATCTTTACATATAAAGTAAGAAAGTAAAATTTCATCTGTTCTACAAATAGGGTTAAATGACCTAGTTTATCATAGTAAATGTATGTCATTCTTGCAACATGTAAACTCTGAGAAATCCTAGGATAGAAATCCTGTAGTTTACTTTTTGTAAAATGATTTCTGAAAAGTGAATCCATATGAAATGTTAACTTTTAAAATAAATCACTTCAAATATAAACCAGAATATTGCTTTGTGATCAGAAAAATCTACAGATTCTTCTTTTGCCCAGATTTTAAAGTTATTCTTTACTAAATTTCTCTTTTAATCGGTTTTAATTTACACTTAAAGTACAGATAAGAACTCAAATTGAACACAGTTCAGATTAAATAGTAGGATGATGTTTTTCGGTTTTTAAAGCGATTTTGGATAAAAGTTAAAATACATATAGCAGGATATGTACATTGAAGAGGCCATTCATTGAATCTATTTCTATAAACAGGAACCTTAAAATTATGTTAGCTAATAGAAATATTCCATTTTCACAGCAAAGTTCATTTCATTCACTGTATTATGCTATTTTTAATAGCATATTGAAATTATATAACTCAAAATAACTATTTTCAAAGCAACTTTTTAGTTAAAAATAGTTTATGAAATTCCATTATCTTTTCAGAGAACAGTACTTTAACTTTTTTTGCTTTATTAAAATATATCATAAAATATGTACTTGTTTTTAATTTGAAAAATTTTAAAAATTAGTGAAACTCCAAAATATAGGGTAGTGAATTTTTAATACAAAGACCATAATAATTGTCCCATTGAAGAATTGTTTGTTTGTTTTTTTTAATAGCTTTTTATTGACAGAACATATGCATGGGTAATTTTTCAACATTGTCTCTTGCAATCACTTCTGTTCCAACTTTTCCTTTCCTTCCCTCTACCTCCTCCCTTAGGTGGCAGGTATACATGTTAAACATGTTAAGGTATATATTAAATAGAATATATGTGTACATATCTGTACAGTTCTTTTGTTGCACAAGAAAAATTGGATTCAGAAGGTAAAAATAACCTGGGAAGAAAAACAAAAATGCAAGCGGTCCACATTCATTTTCCAGTGTTCTTTCTCTGGGTGTAGCTGGTTTCTGTTCATCATTGATCAGTTGGAACTGAATTGGATCTGCACATTGCCGGAGATATCCACTTCTATCAGAATTTATCCTCATAGTATTATTGTTGAAGTGTATAATGGTCTCCTGATTCTGCTCATTTCACTTAACATCAGTTCATGTCTCTCCAAGCCTCTCTGTATTCATCCTGCTGATCATTCCATAACAGTCATATACCATAATTTACCCAACCATTATCCATTTGATGGGCATCAATTCAATTTCCAGTTTCTAGCCACTACAAAAAGGGCTGCCACAAATATTTTTGCACATACAGGTCCCTTTGCCTTCTTTAATATCTCTTTGGGATATAAGCCCAGTATATACACTTTTCTTTTTGCTTTTACCTTGTCATTCCCCACCAGTGTTTTGCTTCTGACCCTTGTCTCCCTTAATCTGCCCTCCCTTCTATCAGTTTCTCCTTTTCCTTTCCTTTCTCCTTTCCTCTCCTACTTCCCTCTAAGGTAAGATAAATTTCTATACCCAACAGAGTGTGTATGTTACTCCCCCTTAGAGCCATATCTGAGATGCTCACTTATTCCTTTATTTTCCTTCACTGCAATAGGTCTTTTGTGCCTCTTCTTGTGCTGGAATTGTTTAGACATTCCCTAAGGGATGGACATATATTCTTTTTTGCCAGTTTCTTAACTATCAGAAGAATATTTTATGTCTGTAGTAACTTTTCTAATTTTGACCATTTTAGAATATATGCTTAGTGGTGGTATTTATGGATTAAAAGGGTATGTGTTTTTTTCTTCTCTTTGCATAATTCAAATGCTCTCCAAAGTGGATGAATATATAGGTCTATCAATCCTACATTTGTTAGCGTTTGTATTTTTTTTAACTTAATACAAAGACTTAAAAAGAAAAAAAGCCATTTGCACAGCAGAACATTTAAAGGATTCAAAATACAAAGCATTATACTTCCATTTTAAGACTGCCTATATAATAAATACTGTACATTATGTTCAGCTATTCATCTTTGCTTTCTTGAAGGTTTTCTTTTCTCTGTTGTGTACTTTTTACTTTTTTCTTCTGTTTCCCCTTTCTTTCCTCATCCCCTAAAAAGACTACAATTGTGGCTTCAAAGCATTTGAATTATTTTTTTCTTGTTACTGATAATATTTTCTCCTTGACCTGGAGGTTTCAGAATTTGGCTATGATGTTTACTCTGTAGGTTTTCCTTGTAGGAACAGTGGATTGTTTCTGTGCCTACTTTCTTCTTTTGTTCTAACAGTTCAGGACAGTTTTCTTTAATTCTTTATGATTGTATAAACATTATTATTATTTTTTTATTGTAGCTTTCAAGTAGTCTGATTTATTCTTTTGTTTTTCTTCTTGATCTGTTCTCCAGATTTGTTTTTCACTGGCTTCCTTCCTCTTACCCAATTCTAGTTTTTAAGTCATTTCCTTAAGATTCTGGATTTCTAGTTGGTTGACTTTTTTTTTTTCATATTTTTTTTTCTTGGATTGTTATATAGTTTTAAAATTCTTTCCTCATTTTCATTTGATCTAGGCTGTAGGAGAGCTGACGCCTAGACTCATTTCATCGGAAAGCGTGAGGGTTTTTTCATCCTCTGTCCCCATTTGTTTGTATCCCCATCCTGTATCCCCATCAGTATTGGATAGAAGAGTAGGTGGAGGCTTCAGACTTCATTTTTAGGTCTGGTCAAATGGGGAGACTATAACATAATAGAGGCAGGAGGCAGTCCTGACTATGTGACTCTGGGAGCACATAGGGATGCAGGGAGGACTCTCACCTCTGGTGTAAGGGCTGCTCATCCCCCTTGAGGGCACACCTGTCACCCAACTCTTACCTGTGGCTCCAAAAGAGTATCACATGCAAGTGGCCATATCTCAGTAAAGCTGTTAACAGATGGGCTAAACTGGGTTGAGGATAACTGACAGCCCGTCAGCACATTAGCACATTGCTGCATTTTTGTTATTGTTCAGTTGTATCCTATTCTTTGTGACTCCAGTTGGGATTTTCTTTGCAAATATATTGGAGTGTTTGCCATTTCCTTTTTCAACTCCTTTTTCAGATGAAGAAGCTAAGGCAAAAAAGATTAAGCGACTTGTCCATAGTTACACAGCTAATAAGTGTCTAAAGTCAGATTTGAACCCAGGAAGAGAGTTTCCCTGCCTCCAAGCCTGGCACTACTTATTGTGCCACTTAGCTATCCTTGCCAGGAATATGTTTAATAAATGTTTGTTGATTTGTATGATTTAATGTATAAAAGTTAGAAATATATGCATTTCTACTGTTTAAACCAAGATAATGCTGTAGTATATGCAAAGGATTAGTTTGACTATCAAATGAAATTCATAATTACAGAACACATATAATAATTCTTATAATAGCTGACATTATATAATACTTTAGTTTTCAAATCAGTTTACACGCTACCTAGTTTGCATAGTTCTTTACAATTTACAGAATGTTTTACATACATTATCATATTTGATATATCAAGAATCTTCCTTCATTGTAGTCAGTGTTTTGTAGGTTAGACATTTATACGATTTTAATAAAAGTATAAAGAAAAATTTGTGGAACTCAGAATAAAGTACTCATTAATATTTAGTTAATATATAGCAAGCAATGTATGGAAAGAACTAGTTGAGTACCACTTAATGTTTTACTTGTATTACATTATCTTTCATATGTACTTCCTAGCTTTTTGGATAGATGGTGATGACAATGAAATGTTTAGGCATCAATAGTGGTCTTGCAGAGCTTTTAAAAATGTCATCTCTTCACAGCTGCAACATTTTTCTTGAACAGCTGTGTCTATTAATAATGACATCAATAGGATATGACAACTGAATTGAGCTTCTCATTCAATACTGATTTGGAGCCATAGTGCCTCAACCTTTAATAATTCCTTCTAACTTGGGTAACTAACAGTGAGAGGAGCTGAAAAGAATTCGGTCTGGCAGTATGGGCTTTGTAGGTATATGTCTATAGGGTCGATCTTTATGGCTAGGTTTCTTTCTTACCAACCTAACAACTTTGCTGGGAAGAAAATGAATTATTGTTTTTCTGTTGAATCTTTGCCTAGCCAGGATTTTGATGGGAATTTTTCTTTAATTTCCCCAACTGTTCACTTTAATTTTCCCAACTGTTTCAATTTTGTTCACAGTTGAAAACAACTGTTCACTGTTTATGAGGAAAGTTAGGAAGAAAAATGCCAGCCAGGCATTATCCCGTCTTGGACCAATTCTTGATGTTTTCACTTATTTAGTATTAAAAACTTCATGGGAATATGGAACATCAAATACACTGGGAAAATTCAGTAAGTGAGAGTGAGGTAGGAGGAGACCACGGAGAAGACAAGCTCATAGTACTGTCCGTCTTGTGCACTATGATTCAGTATGAGTGCATTAGGGCAAAGGTGCAGAGAGGGCAAGTTAAGACTTGATATTGTTTATGTGCTGAGGAATGCAAGCTGGTGAGTGAGTACTGGGAGAAGAACCGTCTCCTGCTTCTATACAGACTCTTCCTCTGATTTCTATCAGTTCACTTGTCCATATTTATGTGAAAATATTTAAGTTTATACTACACATATTCATATCATATTAGAAATATCTTTAAGGTTATTAGAACCTCATCTATAATCCCAAACCTGTATTTTGAAATATATTAAAAGATTTGACTGTATCTCTACTGTACCCAGTGTTTATTCTTATTGGTAACTCCTCATTGGGCCACTGATGTATACAGATACTCTCTGTAGCAGTGGAGCTTTAGTATCTAAAAGAGTATTTTTTGTGGAAACATTTAGAAAGCATATTTGTGTGCTTATTTGTAATGTACAAATTTCGTTTTTCTGGAGGTCTTTGAGGCAGCCTTCGTTTCAGTACAGTATTCACCAGAAGAGTAGCCAGCGATTAAAGTCCAAATCCTTTATTATCTCTTTGCATGTTTCTGGGCGGCTTTCAGTAGAGCCTTTCAGTCTGGCCTTGGTCTTAGTGCAGAAAGTGCAGGAGGCCAGGCCAGCCACCAGGAAGATGGAAGATCCAATTGAATTTCTCCCCTTGGCTCTGAGAGCTTAAGCTCCTGCCTCCAGTCCTTTGTCTTCTCTGCCTTTGTTCTGAGGGCTTTCTGAGTCCTAGCTTATATGCTCTACACTGAGTATAAATCAATCATTTTATCACTAGGAAACTATTATTTGTTATAAGATTAAATCAGTCATACTGAACCATGCTAGACTAGATAACCATTGTCTCATCAATTCCACTTAGTACCTTGTTTCAAGTTCTGGCCCATAACACTTATTGACTCCTCTCCTCCCTCCTGAAGAACTGTTAGATAGGAGTCGATTGGCATACAACCACAGGATCATAGATTTTAGAATTGAAAAGAACCTGAGGTTAACTAGTTCCATCTCTCATTTTGCAAATGAGAAAAATTAAGTTAGATTAAATCATTTGCCCAAGATATATAAGATATGAATTGGATCAATGGTGAGTTGTGTAAGATGACTTAGGTTGTCTCACTTTGGATCCAACCTACATCTTTCTATTATAGGATGTTTACTGGTACCCTGATATTTGAGTATTATGCAGATGATTTTTCCTATTGTTAGCAATCATTAGAAAATCATCTACTTCCTAATTAGTTTCCATTTTTGTGCTGATGAAACTGGGACATGTTTAGGAATTGTTAACCAGCTCTGCCAGTCCCATCTCCTAGCTCAAAGGAAGGACTCTTATAAGTCAATTATACTCTACTTTAAATGATGTTTTGATTTTTCTTACCACAGCCCTAATTGCTTTCTTAGATAATCCTGTTGTTGTCTGTGTAAATTTGTGATGTTTATAAAATGAATAATATTTCCTTCTCTTAACAGGACGTGACAATGCTTGTGAGAAGACATCATACATGTTTTTACGAAAAGAGCTTCCAGTGCGACTGGCTAATACAATGAGGGAAGTCAATTTGTTGCCTGATAACTTGCTGAACCGACCTTCAGTAGGACTGGTGCAGAGTTGGTAAGTAAATATTTTTTCAGAGACATAATTATCCTGAAATTGTCCTAGATATTTTAGAAATATAATTCTGGTCCATTGAATATTTAATTATTAGAACTCTTTGTCGTTAAAAATACATGAAGAGAAAAATCTTGACTTTCTTGAGAAATGAGTCATTCTAGAGAGATGGATTTTCCTCATACCTGACTTCCATTAAAGTCCTGCTCCAGTATCTCATCAAGATTTAAGCTAGCTTCTTAAAGAATAGGCAGTAGAGCACAATCTCTAGAAGGCTTTTACGTGGAAAACCTTACAGGACAGTGGATTATATCATAATTGTTCTTGGAGTGGGTTATTTCTCATTCATCCAAGATCCAGTTTTGCAAGTTTAGAGAACCTCCTAGGAAGGATGGCCTCAGATGATTTTTTTCCCCAGCCAAATTAGCCCTGAAAGTCCACCTACTTAAGCATTAGAGCTATGATCTGAACCTAAGAAGGAAGCATCTATAGTGATGAAATTGTGGACTCTTGAACTGTGTAGTTCAAATGAAGAAAGTGAGCAGGAGATTCGTGTGACATAATGAATGCTGTATAATCAGTATGTGGCAAAGCTCACTTTTTAAAAGTTCTATTGGAGAAAATGAATAAAAGAAAAAAAATCTTTATTAAATACTTAGCATGTGCTTGCTAATGTGCAAGTACTGGCATGGAAGTCACAAGAATGCTCAGTGAAGTTATAGGCACATCTTTTTTGGAATAATCCCAATCCTCCTCCTTCCCTCTTTACATCTTTATTCTCTTTCTATTTACTGTTTCCTTCTATATTGTTTCAAATATTCTGCCTCATCCCTAAAAAATCCTTCACTTTACCCTCCCATCCCCTCAAGTTACCCCCTAAATCTTGCTTCCCTTTCTCAACCAAACTCTTAGCTTTGACCCTACTCTCTTTTTTAACTCCTTAGCACTTTGCAGTCTGCCTTCTGGCCTCATAACTCAACAGAAATTTTATTTTATTTTCAGAAAATTTTATTATTTTTATTACAGCTTTTTATTTTTAAAACATATGCATAGCTTATTTTTCAACATTGATCCTTGCAACACCTTATGTTCCAAATTTTTCTCTCCTTTCCCCCATCCCCTCCTCTATATGGCAAGTAATCCAATTTATGTTAAACATGTTAAAATATATGTTAAATCCAACATGTGAATACATATTTATGCAATTTTCATGCTGCACAAAAAAAAATCAAATCAAAAAGAAAAAAAAAAGAGAGAAAACAAAATGCAAGCACACAATAAAAAGAGTGAAGATGCTATGTTGTGATCCACACTCAGTTCCCACAGTCCTCTCTCTGGGTGTAGATGGCTTTTTTCACCACAAGATCCCATTGGAACTGGCCTGAATCATCTCATTGTTGAAAAGAGCCAAGACCATCAGAATTGATCATTGTATAGTCTTCTTGTTGCCTTGTAAAATGATCTTCTGGTTCTGCTCATTTCACTTATCATCAGTTCATGTAAGTCTCTTTGAGCTTCTCTGATATGATCCTGCTGATCATTTCTTATAGAACAATAATATTTCATAATATCTATATACCATAACTTACTCAGCCATTCTCCAATTGATGGGCATCCACTTAGTTTCTAGTTTCTAGCCTCTTCAAAAAGGGTTGCCACAACTGTTTTTGCACATGTGGGTCCCTTTCCCTCCTTTAAGATCTCTTTGGGATGTAAGCCCAGTAGAAACACTGCTGGATCAAAGGGTGTGTACAGTTTCATTGCCCTTTGGGCAAAGTTCCAAATTGCTCTCCAGAATGGTTGAATCACTTCACAACTCCACCAACGATGTATTTAGTGTCCCAGTTTTCCCACATCCCTTCCAACACTTATCTTGTCTTTTCCTGTCATCTTAGCAAATAGTGGTATGTAGTGGTATCTCAGAGTTGTTTTAATTTGTAAATGCAAATCTGATCAATAGTGATTTAGAGCACCTTCAGAAAATTCTCTATTCAAAGTTACCATCATTTCTTAATTGTCACATCTGATGGTTTTTCTTAGTCCCTATTCCTCTTGACTTATGTGTAACATTTGATACTATAGATCAATATTTCGCTCATTATACTTTTCCATTTTCTGCCTCTTCCTTCTTTTGTTTTTTCTTTTAACTATCTGAATGTTCTTTCTTAGTCTTCTTTGCTTTTTTATCCTTAGCACATTTCCTAATTCTGTGTGTTCTTCAAGCTTTGCCTTTTATTGGGAAAGTTCAGAATATATCTCTAAGGATGACTTCTAATAATAGTACTTAGCTTTGTTCTGATTTTATAGTCAGTAAGATTGTTAGCTTCTTGAGGTCAGGAACCATGTCCCATCCAACTTTTTTAATTTCTTAATTGGTCTAGTACAACATGTTAAATATTGCTTACTTGCTTGTCTTTATAGGCTGTAATGTCTTTATAGTATCTTTACTAAAGAAGACAACTATCCCCTACCATACTGCTGAATTGGGTTGGCATGTCCTTAGGAATGGTGTGCTGATGGATTTAAGGCCATTAGAACTTCCCACTATTCACTAACAGTAGAAATATTTTATATCAAGAGTGACAGTATTGAGATGAAGGTGACTATGTACTTTCCTGCTCTTGAAGAATTGACTTTGTTTTTTATCTTTTATGATAGAAGAATATTTACTGCTTAGTGTCCCAGAAGTATCTCTAATTGCTTTTATAGCTACTGATCTCTCTAATTTTTTTTTCTATTTTTCTTCATTTTCTTTTTGGTGGGCTCTTAGCTTTTGCTTAAAATGCTCAGCCTTTTATAAATATCACCTGCCAATTAGCACTCCTTTTTTGCATACTAAGTATATATTAAGCATACTAAGACTAGTGATAGAGGGAAGATAAACTCTTTAGATTTTCATTTCATTTCTGTGTTCCTTTCTGGGTCCTTAGCAGCTACCTTGGAGGCAATTAAAATGGTTGTTTTTGGTGTGAATGTGTTTCTGTTAAAATGGAGATCTTTAGATAGCTAGAATTGTATTATATTCTGTAGATTTGATGAATATAGATAATGTTCATTTTTTTCCTTAAATGCCAATTAAATTTCTTCTTTACTCTCTGCTAGTACTGGAAACATTCTGACTCATTGAGTAATTTTCTGAATAGGAGGAGAAAAAATGGACAGTTGGCATTAAATCCTTGTATATTAATGAATTATGACTACTGATTCCACCAAGAAGCTACAGTGATTTTTAGTTAATTCACTTAAAATTGTTTTTAATGGATATAATCTAATAGAATATCTTGTTTTATCTTCTTTTTCATTATTTGAAAGCAATTATAAAGCATGTGTCTATTATAAGTAAGTTAAAGAGACATACTGTCCATTAAGTAGGACCACCTATTTTATTTTCATCATGTTTTTTTTTAATTGATATATTTTGTTTTGACACATTCACTTCCTTCAAAAAAACACCACTTCCTATAGTATTTTCCTACAGAAAGGTAAATAATTGTTTCGAATATGATTGTAATGTCAGTGTGTGTTAATTTACACTTTTATAATTTACTACTAATTAACAGAAAGATAGAATGTGTACTTAATACTATGGAACCAATTCTCTTTGTTAATGCTTGATCTGAATTTTCCTTCCTTTTAGTGTTATCTTTATTCACATTGTTATGCTCTCATGCATATTCTTTTTTGGCTCAGCTTTTTTTACTCTGAATTAGTTCAATTCTTATGACTATTTCAGTTCATATTTGTGGTTAAGACCATATCTTTTAAAATATCAATATTAACATAGATATGTATATAGCTAGCTGTAACAACATAACATGTGCTTGTGCATGTCTGTGTTTAAGTCTTTGTACTATTACCAGAGAGATATATTAGAGAGTGAAGTGTTTGAAATTTATCATCTAAAAGCATGAGAATAACTGTTTATAGATAGTTGGAGAAAGGTTTGGGTGGGACTGAAGGTTATATTTTCTTTCCTAACTGAAAGGCATGATTAAGTTATTAGTTGGGAAAGAATTATTAGATTATTTTAAGGCTGTTTGGTCAGAACAGTCTTCGTAGAGGAGGTAAGAATCTTATAGTGTTAAAATATATGATGAATCATTACTGAATGTTGAAGTTATACAGAACATTTAAGCATAAGATAATTTGGACAATTAGAATGTTTAGTGAGGGAGAAAAGGGAAGTGGTGGAGAGAGAAGGGAGATCTCATACCATTAGGAATGGTCAGCTTTTGATATACTTATGTCTTGGCTCAGTGTTGGGAGGTTGAGGTAACATTAGCGGTGAAAGTTTAGTGAAATTGTCATATCTTTGCCTATATTTTTACTCCAGCTGTGTGAGGTTGGGAGAAAAGCCATCCCTGAATCATATATTGATAATTTTCTTTCTTCACTTTTCCTCTATTTCTATGTCCACATATGTAGTTAAATTCTATAAATACTGCACATCCAAATCTTCTGGTTGCTAATAACACATCAGAAGTTGACACTCAGTGGGTGTCCTGAGGGCAGCATGTTCAAAAGTAGGAATGAAAAACTTATAAAGATATGTGCAGAACAAACAGTGATTAAAGAGATGTGAGATACTTGATTTAACTCTGGCCATTTTGGTGGATTATCTTTTATTTAGGGAGAGGAGTTTGGTTTTCCTCAGTTTGAAAAAGTAACATTGTTTTATTGAAGACATGGATGACCTCATTGAAAAGAGTGACTTGTTCAAGAAAGCTTAGGCTTGTAGAAAGTAGGTTGTAGAACAGCCAATGTTATGCCTAATCTAGCCTAGACTGTGGATTTTACTGTGGGAATGGAGAAGGAAGAACAGAAGTTAAAAACACACACACACACACACACACATAAAGAAAGCTACAGGATTTGACTCTATGCTGATGTAGGAAATGGAAGGACAAAAAGGTAGTTAAGTCTAGTTTTACAATCCACAGATCAGACATCTCCATAGTGACTTAAAAGATCAGGAAGAACGCTTCACTGGAAGAATGAATTTGGGTTTAAGATCATAGAAATTCTTGTAATGTTTTCTGAATGAAATGAAATATTGTTTAGAATAGAAAATTGTTCAGGCTTATATTTTCTGTTTTTCTTCCAATTAAATATTTGGGTGGTCCACTGTGTATAATGTCCCAATTTTGTAGGACAGGTATTTGTATCTTATAGTTGCATTCAGATTAATAGAGGAAATGAGAAAGATAGCTTGTTGACCACCAACAGATACAGACTTGCATTTTATGGTTGAAAATATCTTTAAAATGATCTAGTTTGACTGTGGATTTTACTGTGGGAATGGAGAAGGAAGAACAGAAGTTAAAAACACACACACACACACACACACACATAAGAAAGCTACAGGATTTGACTCTATGCTGATGTAGGAAATGGAAGGACAAAAAGGTAGTTAAGTCTAGTTTTAATAATCCACAGATCAGACATCTCCATAGTGACTTAAAAGATCAGGAAGAACGCTTCACTGGAAGAATGAATTTGGGGTTTAAGATCATAGAAATTCTTGTAATGTTTTCTGAATGAAATGAAATATTGTTTAGAATAGAAAATTGTTCAGGCTTATATTTTCTGTTTTTCTTCCAATTAAATATTTGGGTGGTCCACTGTGTAATAATGTCCCAATTTTGTAGGACAGGTATTTGTATCTTATAGTTGCATTCAGATTAATAGAGGAAATGAGAAAGATAGCTTGTTGACCACCAACAGATACAGACTTGCATTTTATGGTTGGAAAATATCTTTAAAATGATCTAGTTTAATACTTTTATTTTCTATTTTTTGTAGGTAAGGAAGCTGCACAGTAACTGAGGTCCACTGAGGTTATTACTTGCCCAGATAAGCTAAGATGAGCCGCTAATTAACAATAGAGCCAACTCCAAAGATCTCGTGACAGATAATTCATTGATTTTTTTTTTTCCCCCCCACACTTTACTCCTATGATCTTATATTAAACCTGGAAGGGACCTCAAAAATCATCCAGTCCAATGGTTTCATTTTGCTGATGAAAAAATGAAGCTAAAAAAGTTTAAGAGACTTGCCAGGGTCAAATAAGTGCCAGAGGCTTATTCCAAGTCCAGCACTTTATATAGAATGCCACTTAAAACTTATGCCTTCTAAGTGATAAATAATTGAGAAAAAATTTATTTGAGAGGTAGATTAGGGCTAGGTGACATTAATAGCTAGATTTATGATAAACATGAGAAGGCTGGTAGTAGTGAAATTGTTTTATATGTTTGGTACTGATTCTTTGCCCAGAGGGAAGAAAAAGAGAATAGGATGGAGTCATGAAATGTTAAGCAACTAGGAATACAGAGACTGGAATACAGAGAATATGAGAATAGGCATGGTGGGTTAGACTAGTGTAGATATTTGAAGGTATTATAAAAATTTTTATTTGTATATAATCCTTATTCAGTGGAGTTTTAAAATAATGATATTTCTTGTATTGAGAGTATACCATTGACATTTATGTGTACTCCAATCCATAGCTGCTATCTCTTAGGCTTTGAGGAGACTGCTTTTAAGATTGCCAAAGTCCTCATTAGTTAGCCAAATTTTGCTGTCTTGTTTCTTTAAGAAAAAAATACAACAAATAAAAGAGAGACCTTAGGATATTTCCCTTTGAGGATTTCTACTTCTGCTTTAAAAAGTCTAAAAGTAAAAACTGGAAGGAAATCAGATTTGGTACTTTTCATAATTTTGACCAAAAGAGAATTATTAATCAAACAAGGGCTAGAAATGATCACAAAAGATAAAATAGGTAATTTTGATCACATTAAATTCAAAAGTTTTTGCATAGGTAAAATCAGTGCAGCTGAGATGAAGAGAAGCTATTGACTTGGTGGGGGGGAATCTTTATGCAAGATGTCTCCTATAAGAGCCTGATATCCAGATTGTTTAAGAAATATATAAATGTATATATCCTGAAACAGACATACAACACAAAGAAAAATTCCCCAGGAGTTAAGTAACAAACATGATCAGTTATAAAGAAAATTGCAATGAAAGATTATTCTAAACCATAGTAATAAGAGAAATGCAAATCAAAATAACTCTAAGGTTTTACTTCAGATATAACACACTGGCTAGATTATAATACACTTGGGAATAGTTAGTATTAGATGAAGTTTGTGGAAATATAGGAACATTACTACATCATTAATAGAGCTGTGAATTGGTACATTTTATTTGGAAACCAATTTCAAATAATGATGAAAAAAGTGATTAAAATGGCTATGACTTTTGACTCAGAAATCTCACTGCCAACATATGTCATCAGTTATGTCAAAGATGGAAAGTTAAATCTTATGTCAAGAAAAATTTTCAGAGCAATGTTCTTCATGATAGCAAAGTAGTGAAAACAAAAATTCTTGTTTGGGAGGAATGGCTAAATAAAGTGAAATACATAAATGTAATGGAATATTACTATGCCATAAAATACAGTGAATATAAATATTTTAGAAAAGCATATGAATGGACATATATAAACTGACACAAAGTAAAATAAGCAAAAACAGAAAAATTAAACACATACTTCCTAGAGCAATTAAATTAAAATAAAATTGTCCAATAAACAGATTGGAAAGATATATAATTATTATAATTATAATTTTTTTTCTTCAAGTTAGAGAGCATAACTCTTCAGAGTGTCCTACAAGTTAACTCCCACTCTTATACTGGAAAAAATTTCTCTCTTCCTTTGTAAACTCCCATTATCACAATCAAAGGGACACCAAGATTGGAAGGATGGGTGGAAATATTATTAAATCTGGAGAATATAATTTTTTGTCTTTGAGGTTGTTTTTTATTTTTTTTAATATTAGCTTTTGATTTTCAAAATTTATGCAAAGATAGTTTTCAACATTCACCCTTATAAAACCTAAATGTTCCACAATTTTTTCCCTCCCTTTCCCCCACTTCCCTAAATGACAAGTAATTGAGTATATCTTAAGTACGTGCAGTTCTTCCATACATATTTCCACAAACATCATGCTGCACAAGAAAAATTAAATGAAAAAGGAAAAAATGAGAAAGAAAACAAAATGTAAGTAAACAACAAAAAAGGTGAAAATACTATGTTGTGATCCATACTCAGTTCCTACAGTCCTCTCTGTGGGTATAGATGGTTCTCTTCATCACAAGATGAAGAACTGGCCTCATTCATCTCATTGTTGGTAAGAGTCACGTCCATCAGAATTGATCCTAGTATAATCTTGTTGCTGTGTACAATGATTTCCGGATTTTACTCACTTCACTTATCATCAGCTAGCTCATAAGTCTTTCCAGGTTTTACTTAAATTTGTCTGTTTATCATTTCTTATTGCAAAATAGTTTTCTATTTCTTTCATATACCATGGCTTATTCAGCCATTTCCCAATTGTTAGGCATCTGCTCAATTTCCAATATTTTGCTACCACAAAAAGGGCTACTGGAAATATTTTTGCACATGTTTTTTTCTTTTTTATGATCTCTTTGGGATACAGGTCTGGTAGTGTACAGTCAGATCAAAGGGTATGCAATGTTAGGTTGGACATAGTTCCAAATTGTTCTTCTGAATGGTTGAATCAGTTCACAACTCTACCAACAGTGCACTAGTGTCCTGATTTTCCCATTCCTATCCAACATTTGTCATTTTCCTCTTTTGTTAAATTAGCCAATATGATAGGTGTGAAATTGTACCTCAGAGTTGTTTTAATTTGTATTTATCTAAAAAAGTGATTTAGAGCATTTTTTCATATGCCTCTAAATAGCTTTGACTTCTTCATCTGAAAACTTCATATTCTTTGACTACTTATCAGTTGGGGAATGGCTTGTATTCTTATAAGTTTGACTCAGTTTTCTATGTATTTGAGAGAGGCTTTATATCAGAGACACTTGCTATGAATATTGTTTTCCACTTTTCTGCTTTCCTTCTTACTTTGGTTGCATTGGTTTGGTTTGCACAGATTTTTAAATTTAATATAATCAAACTTATCTCTTTTATATTTCATATTGCTATCTATCTCTTCTTTGACTATCCCTTCCCTTCACCATAGATCTGACTGGTAGGTTATTCCTTACCTTTTAATTTCTTTATGGTGTCACTTTTTATATGTAAATCATGTACCCAAATTTTGGTGGTTACAGCTTTATAATATAGTTTGAGTCTGGTATTGCTAGGTCACTTTCCTTTGCATTTTTTCTTATTAATTTCCTTAATGTTCTTGACATTTTGTTCTTCCAGATGAATTTTGTAATTATTTCATTCTATCAAATAATTTTTGATAGTTTGATTGGCATGGTAAATTAGTTTAGATAGATCTGACAGTTAGACTATCTCTTGCTCTCCTAATTTGCTTATAGTAAAAAAAACTCTTTATGTCATCAACCTTATCTTTATATAGGTTGTTAAATGTTGGTCAGTATATGGTCAAGTATGTTGATAGTCAATGTGTAGTAAAAAATGCTGATAATTTTCCTAATATATTACAAAGATTGCTTCAAACGCTTTGCTAACATTTTGTTTAATTTTTTTGCATTCATTTTCATTAGGGAAATTCGTTTACAATTTTCTTCATCTGTTTAGGTATCTGCACTTTTTGTGTCATAGTACAAGCAGTCTACCAGTTTCAGCCTCCCCAGTAGCAAGAATTATAGGCAAAGGCTTTTACATACTTAAAAAAAATAAAAGTACAAGGGATTTTATTTTTAAAAAATACATTTTATTCATTCTGTCTTCATACCACAATCATTTCAACCTCACCCCTACCAAACTGAACTTTTATTCCTTTATGATAAAATAATGCAATTACACAAAAAACATTCAATACAATGATTACATCTGGTAATGTATGCAACACTATTTATGTCCTTATAGTTCCCTGCTTCTCTATTTTCTTTCCAAAAATAGTCTGTTTCCTCCTGTTCTCTCCTTCTTTTCTAGGTCAGAATAAACATTTATTAAAAGCTACTAAGTACCAGGAACTATGCTGAGAACTGGGAATATAAAGAAGCAAAAAACAAGGATCTCATGGTCTACTGACCATACTGTTATGTCCAAACAACTATAGGACACATTTCAAATAATCAGGAAAAGGAAGACACTAGAATTAAGGGGGAATCAGGAAAGGCTTCTTGTAAAAGGCTGAAACGGGTAGATTGCTTGTACTTTGGAGTTTTGAACTTCAGGAAAGCTGTGCTGATAAGTTATCTGTACTAAATGTGGCACCGACATGAACTGTCCTCAGGAAGCAAGGGTCCCTCAAGCTGCCAAAGAAAGGGTGTACCAATCAATGTCAGAAATGGAGCAGGTCAAAGCTTCTGTGTTGTTTGTTGTGGGATCAGCCTATAAAGTTGTCTCTGTACTTCCAGCCTGGGAAAAATAGGGAGACTTGGATCTTAAAGAAAAAAAAGTGAAATGTATTTGTAATCTTCCAAATCATTAATAATAAAGAAAAAATAATCTGTTCCCTACATATCTTTGACTGGGCAGTTTAATTCATCTTCCCGAGTTGAAATACGGCCTCAGACATATACTAACTAACTCTGTGACCCTAGGCAAGTCCTATACTCAGCTTGCCAGTTTTCTCATCTGAAAAATGAGCTGGAGAAGGAAATGGCAAACCATTCTGGTATCTTTGCCAAGAAAACCTAAAGGGGGTCACAACATGATGAAATGACTGAACAATAGCAGCAAACTATATCTTGCATGTCAGGCTTTTGTTAGAGAAAGTTGCTGCCTATTTTTTGCAGTTCATTCTTTATCTTCTGTACTTACTTTTTAATGTGTATTTATGGGTACACAGGGTTATGCTGGAGTCAACTCCTACTAAGAACTAATGCTTAAATAAAATTTTAGTGTATCTACAACTCAGAAAGCTATATATCATGGTTTGATTTATCATTTTGCTATTATGTAGACAAAGTGATAGAGAAAAGCCTAAAAATTCAGATTAAGCTTAGAAGTATGTTGTAGATGCATCTTCCCCTCCCCAGTCAATTCTTAAACATTTAACAACATAATCCTACTGTTCAGGAAAGATACACAATCCCCTCTTTCCTCTCTCAAAAAAGAAAGGGAAGAATGCATAGTAGGGGGTTTAAGAATGGACAAGCTTGGCTCTCACAAAGCCCTCAATGTCAACCATGTCTTAATCCCTTTTGGGGAGAAGACAGTTTGTTCTGCCCCTAACTCTGCTGGTATTGATAGCAGGGTGAAGTTGGATGGTGAGAATGCATATGGAAAAGATCATTAAGAATGGAAGATTTTTGGATACAGAGAAAAGTAAAAATAGGCACTTATTTTAAACCAGGAGAAATTAGGGGAGAACAAACTGACAGTGAAAAACATAGAGCATCTATCCATTAGTCATACTTTGTAATAAATTCTTAGGATGCAGAGTGAATCATTCATGAAAGAATATGCTTGATTTTTAGGCCATAAACAAAGTCATGTCAGTGAACTGGTAGGAATCACTTAAATCTAATGATGGAAGGCTATTGAATTAATAATGCAGTCTCTGATAGCACTAGTTTCATCTGTTGGTGTAGTCTGTTTTCTTCCTTTGGACCATTTCTTTACAAAATTGGAAATTATTTTAGGAATTAGAAAAAAGGAGGCTAATTTTTGTGAACCTCTTCAAAGTTATTATAACTTTGAATAATGCTTTATACAATCTGAACTCAATAGTTGTGTGACTCTGGCTAATAAGTATTTTAATTTCTGCCTCAGTTTCCTCAATTTAAAAATGAGGATAATAATAATGGTTATATATATATATATAACAATAGTTGAATGATAACACCTGTCTCTCATGATGGTTAAATAATAACACCTATCTCCCATATTAGTTGTAAAATTCAAATGAAATTATAACTGTAAAGTGCTTAGCACAATGACTGACATATAATAAGTGCTGTATAAATTTCATCTATTACTAATGTTGTTAATTTGAAATGAAGGTAGAATAGAGATTAATAATTCTGGAAAGAGCTTACAAATCATCTAGTCAAATCATTCAGTAAGCTATTTCTCCCTCTTATTTCCCTCTCATTACAGAAATGTGAAGTGACTTGCCTAGTATACATACTAGGCATAATGCTGTATTGTCATTCCAATCTAAAATTGTCTTTTTTTTTTTCCCCCTTGGCCTGTCATGATTGCACTAAACATTTAAAATTAGAGTGAAATGAATGGCTATTATCTTAGTGGATCTTTTATTGCTAGGTAAACCAAAAACTAGTAATTTTATGCATAAAGTTATTGAGGTTTATTAGCCTGTATTTGGTTCCCGTTCCCTTTACTTTACCTTGCCCTATTTAGTAGGTTTTTCAGATCATGGAATTGAAATACAAACTCATTGATTATCACAATTATAGAAATACCTAACCCAAGAGCTACATCCATAGCTCTGAGAAGAGCTAGAATCATAGAGATTCAACTAAAATATTAGTTGAAACAATGAACAGTTTTAGCAAAGTAGCAGAGTATAAATAAATCCACAAAAATCATTAGCAGTTCTACATATTATCAACAAAATCTTTCAAGGATGGCAAGAGATATATATCCCATTTAAAATAACTGTTTGCAGTATAAAATATCTGACAGTATACCTTCAAAACAAACCCAGGAATTACATGAACATTTTTATCTAAATAAAATTCAGATTTAAATAGGAAAAATATTAATTGTTCATGGATGGTTAGTCACTTATTTACTTATTTAATACAATACCAATTAAATTACCAAAAAACAATTTCTTTGGAAGAACAAAAAATAAATCATATCAAAGGAATTAAGCTAAAAATGTCAAGGGAAGAGGTTTAGCTTTAGCAGTACCAGATCTTAATCCATATTATAAGACAGTAATTTTTGAAACTATCTGGTACTGGCTAAGAAGTAGGAAGGTGGATCAATGGAACAGAGTAAACATACAATTCACAATAATTATAGTAACCTTGTATTTGGCTAATATAAAAAGTTAAGCTTTTTGATTTAATACAGAATTTATGATTTGGTAAAAAGCTTTTGGGAAAAGTAGAAAGCAGTCTTACAGAAATTGAATATATTATACCATTTACCAAGATAAAGTCAAAATACATACATGATCATAAAGGGAGATATAAGAAAATTAGAAGAACATGAAAATTATTACCTGTAGGACTTGCATATAGGAGAAGAATTTATCAATAAATAATAGAGGGCATTATGATGTATAAAAAGGATAATTTTGAGTACATTAAATTAATTTTTTTTTGTACAAATAAAAGTAATGTAGCCAAAATTAGAAGGAAAGCAGAAAGTTGGGGGTTGGCAGGGATTTTATAGACAGTTTCTTAGACAAAGGCCTCATATTTAAAATATACAGAGAATTTTATCAAATTTATAAGACCATGAATGGCTAAACAAGTTGTGGTATATGATTTTGATGGATGGCTCTGGACTGTAAGAAATGAAGATTTCAAGCAGCTCAAAGGATTAATTTATAGTTTATCTCCAGGGGTTATGCCTGGTGGGCCATTTGTCTCTTTTTATGTAAAAAATCTTTGTATTTATTACTAATATAGATTGCTGGTCTGAGATCAGGGATGCTGCAGGTATTACTTTGTCATCAAATCAAGCCCTTAACCTAATTTGAATGTCAGCATTGAAAAGAACCTTCAGAAGCCATCTTAGACAATCCATACCTAAACAAAAATTCCTCTTTAAAACATACCCAGCAAATGGGCATTGCCCCATATAGCTCATTTGCCATTTACAAGAAAAGAAAAGTCTGTCCTGATAAAGGATAAAATAGTTTATTGAAGATTTGGCTTACACATAAGTATGCTTTTTGTAATCTGGCTATCAATTTAATTATTACTGTCATCTTTTTAATTTTCTAGGTACATGCAAAGTTTTCTTGAACTTTTAGAATATGAAAATAAGAGCCCTGAGGATCCACAAGTTTTGGATGAGTAAGTATTTAATATTATTTGAAAGCAATGGTATAGAAGCAGTAGAATGGGCAAGTGAATTTGTGACATTAATAACTAAGTCAAATGTACCCAGAAAGGAAAATGGTGTTTGTTTTTTTCTCCATAGATAATTCAGCATTGAGATTTATTCTTTTGAATTTTAATTTAGGCAGCACAAAAAAGAATAATTATAGCAATTCATCTTATATTTCAGAGTAGAATTAGTATTTGATATATAATAAAAGAAAATAGTCAACAAATATTTGTCAACTTTGAATAATGGTGCCACCTAGTGACAGTTATAAAAATGAAGTGGCCTGAGTGTATTGAAAGGAGTCTGCTTCAGAGAACTTAATTTAATGTTTGGTTTTTTAAAAAGTCTATTCTGATAGAACACATTTGCTTATGGATAGCAGAAGCTCATCAACATATATCTTAATTCCATAAGTATGTAAAAGCCTTCCCAGTTCTTCAATTAGTTTCCCCTACTATAGTTCAATGTACTACAAAGGACTAAATTTGAAATTAGACTAACTTAAGTTTAGTACTTTCTTTGTTAGTAACTTGCTTTGTCAACCAAGGCTAGTGGCTTCATTTCTTTGGGCATCAGTTTCTTTAGCTGTAATATAAAATGAGAAAGTCCAAATTTAGTCCAAGTGTTCGGTTGTGACCACATATGTGCTTCTTCTTCATGGTTCTACTTGTATGTAAGTATCTGCTATCAAGATAATTGTTACTCTTTTGAAGAATAAGTTTGTTTTACATAGTTTTATAATGTCAATTTAGTGGCCATATGCTTTAATAAAGTCCAGTCAAGATTGATGAAACTATAGGAGCATAAAATCTTAAAACTAGAAAAAATCTTTAGAGCTCACTTAGTCAAAACCTCTCATTTAGTGATTTAGCTGACATTACATAGTAAGTAGCAGAATGGAGTAAAATTAGGATCTCCAAATTCTTAACTGTTTCCATTATAGTGAGTTAATGAAAGTTGTTGGGTCCAAATTCAGGTCAAGTGTATTTCTTTTCCCTCCGATACTGATTTAATTGTTAATTTTTATCAGAGAGCTGTTTGTTATTTCCTAATTTATTAATTTTTGCTAGGTCTTTTGACTTTGTTCCTCATTTAGATAAAAAAAAATTTAAGGACCTTTCCCCATAATGCTCTCAGAAAATATTAGATTACATATTTAATTTATATTTGTTCTCACAAACCTTAAATATCTGTGAATCTGATATTAAGCTTCTCAGATTATAGCCTCCTTCTAATCTTTGATTTGTTTGGTTTTCTGACTTCTTGTGAGTTAAATACAGTGATTGATTTGCTTAGAAACAATTAAAGATTGAAGTATAGCAGCACTCCTATAATTGGAAGGTTTTGTTTTTTGTTTTGATGACTGTAATCCATTCTGTTTAGTTGAAGATAAGAATTAGATCTGAGCATCACAGATAGAACTGCTTTTTGATGAGAGCTGAACTGAAACCTGGGTTTTGTTTCACAAAGATTAGAAAAATTTACTTTATCTAAGGCCACAAATGAATTCAGTAGTTCCATATTTTCAGAATGTGGTTTGTGTTACTGGAACATAATATTAGAAAGTTCTAATACGTTTCTAATATTTCTTTTTCAGTTATCCTATTCCAAGCTGTGGAATAGATTTCAGAATTCACTTCACACCTATAGGCAGTGTTGTTGTAAAAAATACAGATTAATTTGATGATTTTGGCAAGGAAGAGCACATGGTTGAGAAGTAGTAAAATGGAAAACTGTTGTTGCAACTCTGCCAAAGAGAATTTCAGGGAGAATTTTCCTGAGAGTCAACTTAATACTAAAGGAATGTTACTGAAATTCAAGCAGCCTATAGAATTTCAAAGTGTATGTATACGAAAATAGCTTTGGAAGCTGTAAAACTGTCTTATCAAATTATTATTATTGGACTTTGTATACAGAATTATGTTTCAACCCACCCCCCACTTATTCCCTTTGTGTTTTGTTTCTGGGAAATTTAAAGGTTTATAGTTAAGATATGTTTGGTTTTACTAATATTAGAAGAAATACTTAAAGAGAATTTTTTACTTTTAAGACTATTAACAAGTATTTGTCTTAAGATAAAGAGGTTATTTCTTTTAGGATGGTCATCATAGTTTCATAATATACCATATTCATGTTATATGATAATCTCATTAATAATGATAACACTAAAAACTTGGAATGGGATACTGAAATTTATTTTCAGTTAATGAACAAATATATTAAGTACTTACAATATGTGAGCACCTGTGCTAAACATGGGGGATTATGAGAAGAATCCAGATCTCAACCCTACAAGCCACGAATACTTTAATCTTTTATCTACTCTAATCACTTTCTTTGTCTTTTTTTTTTTCTCCTCCCCACAGCTTTTTACAAGTCATGGTTAAAGTCAGAAACAGACACAATGATGTGGTTCCTACCATGGCACAAGGAGTAATTGAATACAAGGAGAAGTATGGTTTTGATCCTTTTATTAGCAGTAACATCCAGTATTTTCTGGATCGGTTTTATACCAACCGCATTTCTTTCCGCATGCTTATTAACCAGCACAGTAAGTTGGGGTTTTGTTTTTCCACCCTTAAAAACACAATTAGAGTTGTTACTCCTAAATGCCAAGATATTGCATTGATTTGAAGTTTCCTTTCCTTACTGATAACTAACTCCAATATTCTAGAATGAAAAGAAGGTAATGGCATATTGTGACAGGTTGTAACTAGACTAACATTTGATATGACTAGTAATTATTAATCTGAGCTATTTGACAGAAAATAGAAGCTGTCCATTTAAAATGTTAAATCTAAACCAGAGCTCTTCTTGGTGCCTCAAACTGTAAGACTAAGGCTAAATAATTTTTTTCCATTTTTACAGATGAAGCCACGAATCTTTGGTTTCTGTTGTAGAATTTGGTATTTTTAATATACTATCAGAAGAGATTTTTTTTGTTTTTCTGGTTTTGCTTTTTTGTGTTTAAACATAACTTTCTCTTAACCTAAATTTTTGTTGGTAGAAATTTATTTCTAATTGGAGATTTTCCAGCAGAATTACCCAGTTAAGAGATAATTCTGTTGTGGTATAATATATGTGTTACAAAGCTGGGTGTGGCTAATATAATACATATACATATACATATACATATACATATACATATACATATACATATACATATACATATATATATCTTGAGACAAGCTAAATATACTTCATTATGCAGATATTAGGAGATATGATTAATATCTGCTATGTAGGCTGAACAGGTCACCTGGAACTTTTTGCTGTGTGTAATTGTTTTATCTCTTGCAGAAATGATTTGATATGGCTAAATCTATTTGATAAACTCTGATATAATGGGATTCTAATTTGAGTCTGTCAGGGTCTCTATAAATTTTCTGGGGACTCTTCTTGATCCTAAAGCACTTTCTTTTGATCCCACTTTTTTTCCCATTCTTCTAATGGGACATGGAAATTTGCCCTTCATAATACCTTTTATTGCTACTTTCTGGGTTCCTTACACTTTTTTAACTTGTATTGATGAGAGTTAGGAAAGGGGGAAACCCCTTTTGGTTTGGCGCAAGGATACATAGTTAAATGCAGCTAGTGATGGCGCAGAGTCCCCTGTAAAGGAATTTACAGGCCCGAAAACCTAGATTGATAAAAAAGGTTTATTGTAGGGGTTTGGAAGTAAGGATAGAAGTAGAAAGACGCCAGGGCCAGAGTTGGCACCGGGTGGACAGGAACCCTTATGTGGTCAGTGTAAGGACACATGTTTAGGTCTGCAAAGAATGGGCTCCAGGGTTTCCTTTTTATAATAGGGGCTCTTGGTGATCTTGAAGGTAGGTGGAGTTCCAGGCTCCTGGCAAGTTTTAGCCTGGGTTAGAATTGAATAGAATTCAATGGATTTTTAGATAAGGAGGAAGCTGTTTGTGGGAGTTGGGGAAATCTGAGCAGATAGTGGGAGGCTGGAAAAGCCCAAGTTCATTGGAATTCAAAAGAGTGCTTTTGACCAGGATTTGTGAATCAAAGATCCTAGCTTCTTCAGCCATGGGGGGATTGGGAATCAGAAAGGAATCTTAAAGGGACCTCAACCCACATCAGTATTGCAAACCAAGACTGAGGTTCTTAACTTCTTAAACATGTTATTTTTCAAGCAAAATATGTAGTCCTTTAAAGGATTCTTTCTTAAGACTTTTCATTGCTAGGAAAATAAACAGGCTTAAAATAATAAAGAAAAAGTAAAAATTTATAAAATTATAGCTGGAAAAGCTTGAAATAGTAGATATTACTTCTTTGAAATAGAACTAACTCTATTAATACTTAACTCTCTTTCACTGATGTACTTTTCTTATTTAGGGAATTAGTTTTACCCTTTTATATAATATCTTTAGAAAAATAAACATTCCCTACTCTTATCAGTAGAGAATGATGTCTTTTAATTTAATTAACTTTCCCTCCCTTTTCCACAATGTTTTTGAAATGCCATTAATTCTAAACTGAAGGACCTTGAAATTTTGAGGTTATGTCAGATGGATGTTTTTGTTTCAGGGCTCATCTGCTTCTTGTAAGGTCAAAGGTCAGTTCTGACAAGTCACCTTTGTAGTGCTAGCCCAAGGATTTGATCAATTTTACCTAAAAAAAAAAAAAAAAAAGCTGTTCCACAGATGGCACCATCTCTCCTTCAGAGTTTTAAAGCAACTATTTTGAAATAAAATATAGATTTCTGTGGCATTGCTCATAGAACGTTTTTTGCAAAGTACTGAATAACTCAATTCAAACTACCTAGTCATTAGTGCTGGGGAAAAAACCTCAAAAACAAACACACATCAACTAAGCACAGTTTCCATACATGAAGGATAGGACACAATTGTTTATTTTGCAAATGTAATGTTAAATAGGGCAGCTAGGTGGTGAGGTAAATGTAGTGCTAGGAAAACACCTTTCTGAGTTCAAATGTGGTCTCAGACACTGCCAGATGTTTGCCCCTGGACAAGTCACTTATGCCCTTTGGCTTCAGGTTCCTTATCTGTAAAGATGAACTAGAGAAGGAAATAGCAAACCACTTCAGTGTCTTTGTCAAGAGAACTCCAAATGGAGCCACAAAAAGTCATTTGCATCTGAAACAACTGAATAACAAGTGATGTTAAATAGTCTTAATTCTCATAAACTGGTTTTAGTTTTAACCATTGTATTTATTCATTTTTTTTTCCTTAGTGTATTTTTCTTGAAATGGCCAGTTATAGATGTTTTGTTTTGTTTTTAACTTCTCCATTTCAAGAAGCATAGGCATTTTGGGATTTTAAATATGTTAATCTATTTTGATTTTTTACAAGATTATTGAGGTAGAGTTGAAAAGTACTTTAGAGCCTCTCATTCAACTCCCTATTTTTGCAAATGAGAAAACCAAGACTGAATAGGACTAAATTGACATGCTCAAAGTCACATAGTTAGTAATTGTCTTGAGCTTAGATTGAAATAGTAGTCTTCATTTCTCATTTTATCCCTCTCCTACCCAGAGAGCAGAGCTATCCCATATAACCAAGAATAAAGAAAGGGGGTGAGGGAAAGAAAGCAATTCAGTAAAACTAACCCAACAATACCATTTCTGACTGAATTGTACTGTGTACCACATTTGTCTATAAGACTCCCATCTTTGAAAAGAAAAGAAAAAGGCATATCCATATTTCTTATTTAGTAGTAACCTCGTTCATAATTACACAATGCTCCTATACTTTGTTTTAACTGGGACATTTTGAAAATGGTAATAGCTATTTATTTTACATTATGATTGATAGATATTGTATGATTGAGAGGAGTGAATATTTTTCAAACTATATAATTGGTTAAATAAACATTAAGTTTAATATTAAGGTAGAAAAAACTACATCTAGTAAAATGCAATTTTTTAAAGAGGAGGAAATAGAAGATTTATAGCTTTAATTCATTCTGTTATTTAAACGAATATGGTTCTTAAAAAATGTAGACTAAGATTCTTTCTAAATTTTTGTAACCATTTAAAAAATTTTATATTGCATATCATATATTTGATAAAATTATTTTATTTAGGTAGAATAAATATAAATCTTGTGAATTCATGATGCCTTTTAAAAATAATTAAAAACTTAAGTTGATTTATAGGAGATATTTTTTAAAAAGAACACTAATGAAACCTTATACTACTCCATATTCTTTTCTGGTCTTTGTTATGTAATGTTGATTATAACTGTAAAAACTATGTGTAATATCTTTAAATTTTTTTAAAATTTTCTTTATTTTTTTCCTGTTAACTTTTTTATCTATTGCTTTAGTTTTAGATAGTTATCATTTTTATTAGCTATGTAGTATTCTGTGCTAATAATATGCTAGTTAATTTTTCACTCACTTGTTCCCACTTTTCATCTAATAAATAAGGCCATTATGACTCTTTTTTATAGAAATTATTTTTCTTTCATGTGAATTGTTTCCTGGGAAAGTATTGGTTAAAAGGAAATTAATGAGCTAAATGAAATGATTGGATTTGGGATTTGTCTTTTTAAAAATGCTTTAGCCAGTGTTGCATCTGTTAATGCTGAAAACTCTATTTAGCCTTGTTTTTTTGATTTTTTTCCAAATTAAATTTTACCTTTTTTTTGTCAATAAAAATCTAATTTCCTGTGAATTCCGAGTTAGCTCCCTGTTGACCTCAGGATCAGCCAGAGTCAGGATCAGCAAAAGCCCTTGGTCTTTAGGGGGATAAGTAAAGGAGATGGATGAAAGTGCCACAAGCTCTTCACCTACTGACCTCCCTTCTCCTCTTTCTCTTCTAAAGTGACTCTGGCTTGTCTTACTCCACCCCCTAATCCCTCCTACAATTATCTATATACACCAAAAGATCAAGCCAGCACAGAATAGTGAGAAGGGCCATTTTCCAAGCATATGCTAATAAAGTATTGCCCAATAGGTAATTAGCCTTAAGTCTGATTCCAGTGCACTTATTCAGAGTTTTAGCCCTTTACAATTTCCCTTTCCTCTCCATCCTTCAAGGGAAGAGAACGTTGAGAAAGAAAGAAAAATAAAACTTCTTTTACAAACTTGCCTAGTTAAGCAAAACACATTCCCACATTGGCCATGTCAAAAAAGATAAATACCTCAGTTTGTAAACTTAGTATCTGCCATCTTGGGTAATGAGTTTTCAAAATTCTAGCCAGTATATTACAATTATTAACTGAAACTCTGGTATAGGATGCTCTGTATGAATAACAGGAAAAAATAATTATTGTTTTCCATTTTATTCATATTGGAGGAAAAGAGGTTCTGAATTTATTCTTTTAGTCAAGACATTTGCATTAAATAAATTTAATCATTTTAAGTGCCTTGCATTAATGACCCCTATCTCTTAGCTCTGATTTGCTCTCTTGTAAACTTTTGTTTTGAATTTGTTGGTAGCTATTATAAGTTTTATTCATGTGTATGTGGAACTTAACTACATGTTACAAAATGAATTGTTTACTATCATACATTTCCCTGTTTAGCTTTTCATTGTAGGCCTATATTTATATTAATCTTTTACTTCTTTCCCTTTAAGCACTTCTATTTGGTGATGACCCTAATCCTGCTCATCCTAAACACATTGGGAGTATTGATCCCACCTGTAATGTGGCTGATGTAGTAAAAGGTAAGGAGATCAAAATATTCTTGTCTGAAAGATATAATGGAGTTTGTTCTTTTACTTGTGATATCATGGACTTCAGAACTTCAGACTTCATTGCAAATTTTTATTAAATGTAAGTATCTATTCATCAGGATACCTGGGCAACAAACCATTTAATCCCTTATCATTTTCTCTTCTGAAAAATGAGGTTAAAATAACTTAGTCCTGATAAGAGATAGGAAAGGGGGAACCCCGTTTAGTTGGCGCAAAGATAGTCCCATTACGGCGCAGTGTCCCCTGTAAATGAATTTACAGGCCCAAAAACCTAGATTGATTTAAAAAAAAAAAAAAAAAAAAAAAAAAAAAAAAGGTTTGTTGTAGGAATTTGGAAGTAAAGTTAAAGGTATAAAGATGCCAGGGCCAAAGGTGGTCCCTGGGGGGGCAGGAACCCTTACATGACTGGAAGGATACCATGTTTTGGGAGAGAAGGGCTCCTGCAAAGAGAGAGCTCCAGCTTGGCTCTTTTATACCTAAAAGGGGCTTGTGGGCAGTGCCCCAAGTTCTTGGAAGGTTTTTCAGATAAGGAAGAAACTGTTTGTGGGGGGTTGGGGAAACCTGAGCAGATAGTGGGGACTGAGAAAACCCAAGCCAGCTCAGATCCGGTGGGGGCTGGGTCCGGATATTCAAAAGGGTGCTTTTTGACCAGGATTTGTGAATCAAAGGTCAGCCATGGGAGTTGGGGAATCAGAAAGGAATCTTAAAGGGACCTCAATCCCCATCAGTCCAGGTATGTAAAGTGAACTGGGGCTAATACCACAAAAACAGGTGATCAACACATAGATAATTGCACCTACCTTCAAGTACTTAAAATAATAAATTGTCAACTTTGTTTTTGCTGATAACTCACATTTTTGCATAGGCTAAGTTTGCATTTAAAGAAATCAAAAATCTTTGATAAATTAGGATCAGGAGGTAAAATTCTTTGATTTCTCTTTTCTAGGCTTTAATTTTCTTCATCTCTGAAAAGAAAGGATTGGATTAGAGAAGGTCTTTCAAGCTATAACATTCTATGATTGCATTCTCTAGCTATCTGTAAACTTTTCTTAAAGGTTTAAATAGTTCATTATTTTGATTTTTCAAGAAATAGCTTTTAATTTTAAGGAGTATTCTGACCCTCCCACTCTTTCTAATTCTCATTGAGCAAATTAAAAAACAAAACAGGGAGCAACTAGGTGGTTCAGTGGATAGACCACAAGCCCTGAAGTAAGAAGGACCTGAGTTCAAATCTGGCCTCAGACACTTAACCCTGGGGAAGTCACTTAACCCTTATTGCCTCAGCAAAACAAACAAACAAAAAACCAAAACAAACAAGTCTGAGAAATATATCCTTCAGCATGTAGCTTCAGAGTCTGGCAAAACACATTCTCACAATAGCCATATCTAAATACGTATGTCACTTTCTGAATTTTAAATTCATTACTTCTTTGGCAGAAGGTAAGTGACATGTTTCATTTTCATTCTTTTGGACTAATGACTTAAGATTGTATTGATCAGAATTCTAAAAGATTTCAGAATTATTATTTTCTATAATTTTATGATTTTATTAATTGTTAGCTTAGTTTTATTCACTTTGCTGTCAGTTCATAGAGGTTTTCCTATTTCTTCCAAAATTATCCATTATTTCTTGTTGTACAGTAAGTACCCCCTACCAGTGGGGGAAAAACTTCTAAATATAATTATACACAGGAATCCTTTTCTTTGATTTCTTTGGAATAAAAGCTTAGTGTAGTGATTTAGTTAGGTCAAAGTCTGTCAGTCAGATAGTAATTGTTAAGACCCTACTAAGTGTTAGTGAATTTAGTATAAATTTGTCCTCATGACTTTGCTACTTTCTGCCTGTGGAGTAGACTGTGGAGTAAGAAAGTAGATGGTTAGCATAGCAGAGTATAATGTAGTGACTAAATAAAGGATTCTAGGGTACTATGAGGAGCATTGTTAAAATGACTGACTAAGAAGAAAGATTTATAGTGCTTGAGTTCATATGTAACAACTATCACTGATACCTTAAAAATTACTTTGTTTCATTTAGGGCAGGGGATGGAAAATGGTCAACAATATCTTACGAAATCCTTCCCCTCAAGGATCTAGGTAGTAATTTTTTTTCCTTTGTATTGGTACATTGAGACTTTTGAAGAAAGCCTTTTGAACATACTGTGACATTAAGCATGGAATCACATCTTAATTTATGAATTATAAATTCTTACACTACAGGAACTGGGTTAAATTTTTTTTTTTTTTTTTTTTTGGTCTTAGTGTCCCATACCTGCAAAATATTCTGCGTATGAGTCATATTGAGAGACAAAAAGTAGAACAAAAGGGAAAAAACATAAGAATAGAAAAGTGAAAATAGTATTCATTGATCCACATTCAGTCTTCATGATGAGAGGTAGGAAAGGCGGAACCACTTTTGGATCGGTGCAAGGATAGTAAGTGATGGCACAAGAGTCCCCTGTAAAGGAATTTACAGGCCCGAAAACCTAGATTGATAAAAAAGACGTCATGCTTAGGACTTCTGCAAAGCGTGGACTCCAAAGTAGCCCCTTTTATAATAGGGGGCTCTTGGTGATCTTGAAGGTGGGTACGGAGTCCCAGGTTCCTGGCCGGTTTTTAGCCAGGGTCAGCATTGAATAGAATTCAATGGGTTTAAACTGTGGGCGTTGGGAAAACCCAAGTTAGCTTGGAGACGGTGGGGGCTGGGGGAAAGCCTGGATATCTTTGGAATTCAAAATGGTGGTTTTTTACCAGGATTTGTGAATCAAAAGATCCTAGCTTCTTCAGCCATTGGGGATGGGGGGAGATTTGGAAATAAGAAAGGAATCTTAAAGGGACCTCAGCCCCATCATTTCCCCCCTCAAACAGTTAAGAATTAAATTCATTTAAAAAAAAACTGGGGGGCAGTATCCCTCATTTGAGGCAAGGTAGAAGATTTTCTCCAAAGATCTTCAGAGTAGTGGGGTCCCGTCTTCTTGTTTCCCCCCTCAAACCATCACCTCCAGATGCATGTGGGAAAAAGGGCGATGATCTCCTCTTAACTGCTTCGAGCTGACAAGGGTCGTAGAGATTTGGGGTTTCATGCCAGGAGGTGAGGCGTGAGGTGTGAGGGATGGCAACAGGGCATCTAGGGGGTGTCCTGGTCAGTTGTCTCCAGTCAGTGTTCTCCAGGCTGAAGGGCAGCTGATAATCCAGAGTTTGAAGCCTAGAGAAAATAGATCTTGGGAACAGATTAAAAGTGGGATGTCATCCAGGGTGGAGATGGTGACATTCAGGGGAATGGGCCTTTAGCAAGAAATGCATCAGGTCCCTTCTGTGGGCTATCAAAGAGAAATAGGAGAAAATGCTGAGAGAAAAGATTATTTGTAGCTTAGCCCTTTCACTGCTAATTGGGTGTGGATTTAGTAGTCAGGGGAAGGAAGAGGCCTTAATATCTATTCAAGATAAGAATGCACTTTAAGGTCTTGGAAATCTTTTAACAGTGGTGCTTTTCTTTAAAATAATAAGCAAAGATCCTGAATCTTTTCCTTCCTAGTTTCCCCACTTTTTATGGGGGAGGGGTGAAAGGAATCAGAGGGGGTGCACAGTATCAGCATAGCCTACCGAGCTTACTGGCTCCTGTCGAGGGAAAACAGAGGAAACAGGGCCAGACCCCAATTTCCTACCAGGGAGCAGGATGCCAGGAGACCAGTTCAGCCTCTGTGGTGTAGTTTTTCCAGTTTCCCTCCTGCTCAAACTTAGGACAGAGACGGGTCTCCTCAGACAGTTTCCTACAGGAGTCTTAAGTCTGGGAGAGATTAAAAAAAAAAAAAAAAAGCATATCTGCTCTGAGTGTTTATTTCAGGAGACAGGAGTGGCCCTTAAAAGAGAAGAATGTAGAGTCTCAGGTTAATGAGATAAAGGGGAAACCAACAGGTGTTAACAATAGTTTTGGTCTTAATTGTCCAGTAACAGACAGATGACCAGGCTAAATACTTATTTGCCCAAGCATTTAGGATACAATGATTACATATAATCAGGCTGGAAACAGTAAGGTATGACATCATTGAATTGCATTAACAATTTCTATTGACTATTGCTCTGATCTTAGAAATCGGTTACAGGAGGAAAAAATGCAAGAACATAAATTCTAAACAAATATTTATCATAACCTTATACTAAGGAATTTGTCCCAGTAAGTTCATAACTTAAACAATTATCATATCCAAATAGATGTTTCATAAGTGAACATTATTCATACAAATCAGTTTGCTTTTAAAATACATAGAAAAATATCCCAAATTACATATTGTCCTTAACAGAAACATTTTCAAAAGGACAAGGAAAAAAACTTATTATTTTAGAGGCTCTGACCCAAAACAATCAACTTAAACATATACAGAATGTCCAATTCTACATAAAAGAATTCAAGAAGTTCTTTAAAATAGGAATTAAACTTTTAAACCTAGATTAAGTTTGAATTTTATTGCTCTTTCCCAATCTTGTTTGCTTTGAAAGGAGCTAGCTTTGGTGGGTGTGTTTCCTTGGCAGCAAAGAAAGCCCTTTCAAGGTGGGTGAAGATAGATTAGCTAATCTGTTCAGTGGAGTTTTTAAAGGCAAGTGAATTTCTATATTAAGAGGCGATAACCGGACCCCCAACTCTATAGCTTTCATTCTCTTTAGGCGTCCCTGAGAGAGAGAGAGAGAGAGAGAGAGAGAGAGAGAGAGAGAGAGAGAGAGAGAGAGAGAGAGATATCCAACAAAAACTTTTGATTTTTGTCTATTTAGCAGATATATCTATAATTGATGTCTCAATGTAAATATACAGCTGAACATTTGAACTCCAGAAAGCATCAATCAAGTCCCGGGAAATTGAGCTGTCCACCTTGATGATAGGGGGCGGGGGTTTATGTTACAGTATATCAAAGACTAAAATAGAGCAATCAAACTATTGGAGTAGGTCTCCAGAGAGATGACAATCGGGGAGACAGCATCTTTTAAGACATTCCCATAGCTTGGGATAGGAGAGACATTCTGCTATTCTAAGCCTAAGTTCTTTTACGCTTATCAGATCTACTGATGAGGAGGCCAGGGAGGTTTTTCAGAACAGAGAAGCAGGAGAACTGAGGCAGAGCTGAGGCAGGACAATTAGGGAAACTGAGTTAGGACAAAAATAAATCAGACTAAGACTATAAAAATACAAGGATTTGTGGCAAGAACCATTTTCTCCCTGATAACCCCAGAATTATTAGCATCAAACAGCATTCCTCATTCAGGGAGACACACAAGCCTCCCTGTTTGAATCCCTGCAGTTGGGGGGCATCTCAGCCAGAGATGGACAGTCTTTAGGTCTGTGGTCATTTGTGCATTAAACTCAGCCTCTTTTGAGTAGCAGTGCTCAAGGCAGTCCTGCTGCCCTAAAAGGGGCTCCAAGAGGCGGAAGTAGTGGGGCTTGGAGGAACTCCACTTGTCCCCTTCTCTCTCTGGATAGGAGCTGCTAGTAGGGAACAGATTTCTGAATAAATTATGCAATTAGACCAAGACAGGCCACCCCAAACCATTAGAGTCCTGATATCGAAATGCTGAAATAGTAATTAAGAAACAGATCAGAGAGACTGCCAGTCCTTGGACAGGTATCTGATTTTTGGTTGTTTCTAAAGAATAATAACCTAACAAATCATAGTCTAGTAAATTTTAAGCAAAGAGTAAAATTGTTTCCAATTCAGCCTGAACTTAATGAAATAATACTTCAGTTTTTCTCAATTTCCTGACCAGCTGTAATCAGTTTCCTTCCTCCCCTGTTTACAAAAATTATCAGATCATACATAACAGACTAGTAAATTTCTTAAAGCATCAATAGTTTCATACAGCAATAGTTAAAGTTTCTCTCATACAGCAACAGTTAAACAGTTTTAGCAAATCCCCTAGTTTTAACAAGTCTTAAAAATAGATCAATTAACTTAAAGGCAGGTCTATCTTGAAATCTTTTGCCAAAGCCAAGCCTCTGCAACTAGAGGCTGGAACCCTGACTAGTGGGTGTGGGGGAATTCCACGTGGCCCTTCCCCACTCCATTTCCAAGAGGCAGAAGGAGGGGGAAGGCAGCTAGCTTACCCCAGGCTAACAAGGTACTTAGCAAAGAACAGTGGGTCAGGTGAAAGACAAAGATCCTACCCCACCCATCCTTTAGTGGATTGGGTGTGGGGGCATTGGAGCATTTAGAAAAGTCAGACCCTAATTGGAGATACGTGACTCCTGAAAAGAAAGTTGGGGGTTGGGTGAGAGAGAGATTCTACCCAGAGTTCAGGTGTTAATTAAGCCATTTTCTAATAGGCAGCTTGCAAGAGAATCTATTCATATTCTATAGTCCCTGGGCTTCATGGACTGAAATGCCAGATAAGTTGAGGCAAGAAAGAGATCAGTTTAAGGAAACTGAGGCAGTAAAAGAACTGTAGCACATCAGAAGAGAAAGATTCTAGAGAGGCGTCAAATTAAAAGTAGTTAAGGAGTTTTCAAAATAGTTTCAGTCTCTCCCTTTTAACTCATCTCCCGCCTGCAGTCAGGGAATGAGAATTAAAAAAAAAAAAAAAAAAGACAAAATAAATTAACCTCACTCTCTTAACAATTAATTTTAATTTGCCTTGATTTGGAATTTTGTTCCCCAGCCAACATTACAAAGGTCTCTTTTTTGAAGCTACAACATGGCCAAAACTTCACTTTAGAAAAGAAATCTTTAATTATTGGCAGGGAGCATAGAATGCCAATGGAGACAAATAGGAGTTAAGCACAAAAGGTCAGAAGTTCCCACCTGCAAGCTTAGGTAGGAGAGACATAGAAAGGTGGAGCAGATATCTAGGCTTTCATCTGTCCACAAGCAGGCAAATGCACCCTGAGGCTAGGAAAAAAAATGGGCAGTTTTAAAATCCTCTGTCCAGCCTTGAGAGCATGGAAAAGCTTAATTTTAAAGGCTGCTACAGTAAAAAGCTGACAGGAGACATTGCTCTAATGCAGGAGCAAGCATGCTTCAGCAGGGCTGGAAGCTGTAGCACCTTTAAGAGCCAGGTAAAAGCTATGGGAGGGGCGTGACTCGCTTCTCTAGCTCACCGGCAAAGTACCATTTTAAAAGTTTTGAATCCCCACTTCCCCACTATATAGTTAAATAGCAGGTTGCTAAGGGGTGAGGTTTGAGAAGAGAGAGGATGGGGGAAGGGAGAGATGTTATCTTACCCAGTGCTTCCTGGATGGGATGGTTCCCTGCCCTCAAAAAGCTAACATTCTTATGCAGAAAGACAATACATAAAAGAAAGCTGAAAAGAGGTGGGGCAAAGGTAACCAGTAGATAATTCTACTATCTGATACTGTGGAGATCGTATAAGTCCTTCCTTTTGATTACTTGTGGTTTTTTTGCTGGAAGTTTTTATTTTGTGGTTTTACCACTCGTCTGGCGAATTCTATTTTTGCTTTGTCATCTGAAATTTCTGGGAGTTTTTATTTATAATTTCTTGAAATATGTATGGTACATGGATTTTTAAATTATAATTTTTATATATATTAATTATATTTTTATATTTTTGATAGTTCTTATGAATTCTTAACTTTGCCTGTTTTCTAAGTCAAGTGTTTTTGACATTATACTACTTAGATTTTCTTATGCTATTTTAAAAGTTTTTGCTTTTGTTTTAATATTGTTTGTTGTCTTGTTGAGTCATTTTTTTGTCTATTCCATTCTAGTTTTCAGGGCATTAAGTTCTTGATTGAAGTTTTCTACTATCCTAAGGTGTTAAGTTTTCCTTAACAGCCTTTCCTCCCTAGCTTTTCCATTCTGTTCCTCGTTTTTTTCATTTCTTCCAGATATCCTTCAGTCCCTGTGGCTAGAACTTTTTTTTTTTTTTTTTTTTGAGGCTGTTCTGTTATGAGGGTATTCTTCTTTTTAGACTTTATGCGTTTAAGTATCTCTCTGTAACGTACTCTCCTGGCAGTTACAATTACTAGTCTGTCCTAGACCCACCAGAGTACCTTTGACCACTGTCCTTTGCAGTGTGAGCTCTACCCGGCTCGCCTCCTCTGAGGCCTTCTAAGGTCTCTGGCCACAATCTCTTGAATCTATAGCTTAGTAACCGGTAGCGCACTCAAGAACAACCACATGTAATCTTAAAAGCCTTTATTATACCTACTCACATAATGCCCTAACTGATGCCCTGACTTGTTGGTTCCCTGATGAACACCTGGTCAGAAGACCCATGTGTTCACTACCAAAACCCTTACCTCTTTTGGCTACCCATCTTGGCTTGGCCACCCAGGCTAGGGAGCCAGGGTGAACAGCACGAGGTTAAAGAGGGCGGTTGCTGCCTGCAGTGGGCTTACATAGGGCCTGTGAGGTCACACACACAGCCAATCAGCGAGAGAGTCACCCATTACGAAACTATCTCAATATGGCCAGGATCCCGCCCAAGGGCAGTCCTAATATCCACAGAAATTACTTCTGGGCCTCAATCTCCCGATGCACTGTGTCCGCCCATTTAAAGGGCCCTTACATCTCTCAAACCAAGTTATTTCTTCATAGGGTTCAGAGTTTTCCTTAATTTCCTCCTTGGACCTGTACTTGGCTAAGGCTCCAAACTGAATGGCATAGATGCGGCCTGCCCAGTTCTGAGTACAGTAATGAGATGAGCTTCTTCTTTTAAGTGACTCTCCCTGAAAACTCCTATCTTTGAAAGTTTGAGGTAGATGGAAGGAACGGTGGAACAGAGTAAATGACAAGAGATCAGCTTTGTGAAACCTCTTTTAAAGTTATGCCATATGCCATGGCACTTTCCATATATTGTCTTATGTTGTAATTATTTGTGAATGTCTTCTATTTTTATTGTAAACTTAATAGCCAGTCAACAAGCATATATTAAGCACTTCATGCCAGATACTGAATTATATGCTGGAAATAGAAAACAAAAATAAAAACAGCCTCTATCCTCAAAAGGCTTACAGTCTAATGGGGAAACCAAATCAGTCTGTTTAAGGTAAAGATGGAAGGTGATTTCAGAGGGAAGGCAATAGTAGCTGTGAAACTGAAAGAGATCTCTAGTAAGAGTCTGAAAAAATGTCAGGAAATCTTAAGAGTTAGAGGGAAAGCATTCCAGGTGGGAGTAAGGGAAGAGTGGCCAATTCAAAACCACTGAGGCAGGAGATGAATGTTTTAATGAAGAATATTAAATTAACTATTTTAATGAAGAACCTTAAATAAATCTTAAAGTACATGGAGAGCAGAAGGGTATTTTAAAACTACTAAGAAGGGGCCAGGCTGTAATGAGTGTTAAAAAATAAACAAAAGAGTTTATATCCCCCCCCAAAAAAAAAAAAAAATCACAGTTTTAAAAAATAGTGGGAAAAATCATTCCCAAATCCTTTATATTTTAAAAGGATAGTACAAAAGAGTTACTTTTGTCCTGTGTCCTTTTGTAACCCTTTCTACAATTTTCTATCATTTTTTAGCCTTAGTTTTCTTTATATTTATTTTTATAAATTTCTGTGTATAATATATATATTATATACATCTGTAAAATTTATCTATCTGTGATTCTGTTGTTTTCTTTGTGAAATATCTGATATAAATTTTTTCATGTTACCTTCTACATTTCAGAGTAAATATCTTATTTCCTTAACTAGATTGTAAACTTCTAGAAGTCAGGGGTAACATGCTCAGATTTGTGCTTTGGGAAGATCACTTTAACAGCTGAATGGAATATGGACTATATATGGACAGAAAGACTGGCCTACACCAAGAGAAAAGAAGGCCTGTATAAGAGAGATTATGAAGGCAGAATAAACAGAATTTTGGAATTAGTTGGATATAGAGATTGAGAGAGAGAGAAGTCAATGGTGATACCTTGGTTTCAAAACCAGGTGACTAATAGTATGCTAGTACCCTTGAAATTAGTCATTACAAAGGAGAGTTGGGGGGGGGGTAGTAAGGAGAGAAGAGTTTTGAATTTAATATTGAATTTAAGATGTTTATAAGATGTTGAGCTCAAGAATTCCCCGTAGGCAGTTGGAGATGCCTATATATATCAGCAGAGAGATTAGAGCTGGGCAAATAAATCTGAGAGTCATCTACATGGAGATGATTGTTAAATGCATGTCAGATTATCAAGCAAAACAGTATAGAGGAAGTAGAGAAGAGGATATAGAACTAAATGCAACAATGATCTCTTAAACTCTGGTTTTGTGAGTGCACTGGTAAAGATTTCACTGTCATTGCTGTGAAAATAGTTTTTTAGTTGTTTCTTAGAATTGAGCAAATCTTATAATATAGTAGGTTTTTCTGAAGGATAGGATCCTACTTTTTAATAAGAATATGTCATGAATTATGGCAATTATTAATTGATTTTGTAAAATATCCGTTGATAGCTAAAAAAGTTTCTACTGTTAGCACTAACATTGAAAATCTGGAGGAATGTGATTTTGAATACTGAGTCTCCTACTCTCCTACTCTGTGCTAACAACTGTCACTAGATGGAGATGCAGCATATCTTGGTGCTCTTTGCTAACACAAAAAGCAAGTATTTTTTTCCTTTGAGGTTTTGCATTTCAAAATTTTATATATTCTACTATACTATTACAGATTTTAAAAACTTGACATTGAGTATAATTCCAAGGTTTTGTTAAGAATCCTTTTAGAGATTTAAATTAAACAAATATATACTGTAATGTACCAGATTTAGGCTGTACATCTTCCTCCCCACTTCCTTCTACCCCTACCTCTGTTGACTGTTGTATAAAGTCTTAAAGAAGCCTATAACAATACCCCTAGTATCCTAGATATAACTTAAACTTCACTGGTGTTGAAATCTGTGCCAAGTGCTCCTACTGCTGATATTGCAAGATAAAGAAAGCAGATACCTCTCCTTTTTATACTCTTTTAGCATTGGATGGAGGCCCACAGTAACACAGCTTGGTTATATATCAGATATGAGTTTCAGAGTTTCCATGTACCCCTGGATAAGGGAAAAAAAAAAACAGTTTAAACTAAAGGAACAAATATGTTCATGGTGTAGACAGTAGTGTTTTATAGTTGTCAAAATGTCTCATCTGTTTTGAGTGTAATGGGGCAGAGTATGAAAACTCTAGCAGTTAATAGTGAAATAAAGCTTTAGAAAGTTTTCAGAGGATTGCCTCTACTAGATTGTGGTTCCCTTTTTGTCATACAGCAGTTTTGAATGATAATGAGATGTTATACAAATTTGACCTTTTCAACCCAACTCAATTTCCCATCACCTGAAAAGAGTACCTAATATTGGGAGAATCATTTATGATATATACTCTCAGTAACTGCCTGTATCATTACCCCAGTTCCTTTGCAGATCTCACTACAAAACCATTTAACTCTGTTCTTTTCTGAATTTCTGCCTAAAATGAAATAGGATGGCTAGGGATGTGTAATGGGAAACAGATCCCTTAGAGTTCTCTGTTCTCTTCTTCAAAGAATTTGCAATTTAGACCTGGTCTTCACTTGCCACTTTGGACTAGACCTGTGGTTTTTACTGATTTAAGGAATTTACTATATGGAAATTACTTCCACTGATTCAGATTGGCAGATCACCTGTAATAATAAATGGAGGCACTAACAGGCTAAGTCACATGCCTAGTAGGTGTCAGATGCATAGCTTAATCCTGTGGCAATTCTAGTGGCAGCTCTTTATCTCCTATATTATGAGTTTTTTACAGTTCAAAACAAAACAGAAATTTGCCTTGAGTGAATATTCACCATAGGCTTCAAATATGCTCTGTGATGTCATAATAAATGCCACTTCATTCTTTTTCTTGTACCTTCCATGTTTTCTTTATACAAAGGTGACATATTAGTTGCTATCTAGAATGAGAAAACAAATATAAAATCCTTGAAGTCATCTCAGCCTTAGTAGCTATAAGGCAGACATACACTTTACTTGGATACTTTTGAATGTTCTATAATTTACCTTCATTGAGTCAGATTGAAAGCAGTCCAAATATTCACATGCTGTGTGACTTATTATAAATGCACCATAGAAAATCTCTCTAGCATTTTGGTAACTTTCTTTGTTTTGCATTTTAAATTATTGATATCTTTTTTCTTTATATTAAGTGTGAAAATGTTTTATATATTATATTATTTTTATGTAATTTTAAAATTATTAATTTGTTTTGTTTTTAGATCACTTACATTTCCCATTGTATCCCTTCCCAACTCCTTCAGAGAGAAGTTCAATAAAGAGGAGCCCACTTTTTCCATGAAAGCTTTGATCCCTATAGCTACAAGTTAACTTTTACTTCTGAAATCTTATAGGACTTCTAAATTGTTCATATATTACATGTGAACTTGGATTTGTTTGTGTGAATGTTTTGACTTTTTGACCAAAATTCTAAGTTTCATAAGAGAGAAGGGGTCATTTCTTATACTTTTAATTATCTATACTCAGAATACTCTAGTCATTGTAGAGGTTCATGTTATTTATTAAATGAATGATGTAGGATAATACTTTAAAATATGTATGTAAAATATCTCTTTTTTTGTCCTTTTTTTGTTTTAGGGTATAAAAAAGAAATAATAAAAATTGGATCCTTAAAATATCTATATTTACATATTATATGTATTCTCCATTCTTCCAGAAAAATAATACAACTTAAAAAAAAAAAAATGTTCTCTTGCAGATGCATATGAAACAGCCAAGATGCTTTGCGAACAGTATTATATGGTAGCCCCAGAATTGGAAATTGAAGAATTCAATGGTAAAAATAAAATTTTTGTCCTTATATGTAGAACATTTTTTAGTTGCCGCTAATATGACCTAACATGTACTGTATAAATGGCTACTTATGTAACATTGAGAGAGTGCCTTGAAACTTTCTGAGCCTCTGTTTCCTTAAACATTTATTAAGCCTCTACTATGTATCATGCACTATGTTAAGATCTAGAGATATAAAAGAAAGGCAGAAGACAGTCTATACTCTAAAGCAGCTCAAAGTCTAATGTAGGAGACTATTCAAATAAGTATGTACAAACAAACTATACGGAAAAGACATTGGAAATAATCAGCAGAGAAAAGACACTAGAATTGAGGGAGATCAAGAATGGCTTCTGTAGAAGGTGATATTTTAGTGGGAATTTGAAAGAAGTCCAGGGAAACCAGGAAGCAGGGAAAATCATCCATAGTCAGGAGATGGCATGTCTTGTTTCAGGAAAAGCCTTCTCTCTTCTTTTCCTACTTCTGCTGATAGTACCCTTCTAATTCATCCTGCATCCTTTTGCCTGGCCAATTTTTAAAAATAATTTATTTTTAAAATTTGAAACTAAACACTTATTAAAATAAGCATTTCTTTATAAAAGTAGAAACCCCCCCCCAAAAAAAGGATGTTTATACATGAAACTGTAAATTTCCAATACATTTCATTTGATTTTTAAGTATATAATAACTTCAACATGGAACTTTCCAAGTACCCAAGTTTTATGCTCCCTTCTAATTTTTGCTTTTTTTTTCTATTCATTAAACAATGCTTTGATAATTCTTTTTTTCTTTTCATTCATTTATACAGCAACCTTTTCACTAGCTTTATTCTCCCACACACTTGCCACACACACAGGGGGAAAAAATGACAAAGAAAAACAAAAATCTTTACAACAAATACGTATAGTCAGGAATAACAAATTCTCATATTTGTTGTGTCTGAATAAAGCCAAACTAGTTTTTCTTAACAAATGTTTTATCATGTTATTCTCCAGTCCAAAAATATAAAATAATTCCCCCTTATCTACTGAGTATAAATTCCTTTGTTGAACTTTCATATTAATTCATTCCACAAGACTTTTAAGTCCTTGCCATTGTAACAGTTATTCCATTAGGCACCAAGGAAACAATATTATTTCCCCACTCCCCAACATGTACTTTTGAGGGCATTTGGTGCCTCTTCTGGCTGTTCTGTGAACCTAACGTGTTTATTTATAATTTATTTTTACTCATATCATTACCCTCATGAAAGTGATTTTCCTTTTTCCTTCTGTTCACATCTTTGAAAGCTTAGTTTAGGTTCTACCATAAAATTATCCTGACCTGATTAATCGGACCCACATTATATTTGCCTTTTCTGAGTTCTTATAACTTAATTCTTATATATTCTGACAATTACTAATGTTCTTATATCACTTTTTGTTCATTTCATCTCTGTAACATAACTATAAGCTGTCTAAAACCCTTTTAATCCTATGGATTTGGGAGTTTGCATTCCTCATGACATCAAGCACACAACATGAGATGATTTCTAGCTCAGATAGACCTTTGAGAACATCTGGTTCAACCTCTTCACTAATAAATGAGACAGTTGAGGCCCTCAGAGGTGAAATGTCTTGCTCATTAATTGTGCTAAACTTGTATGTGGATACAAATACTTGGATATTGTCTTATCTAAACTTTTTTTTAACCCTCAGATCTAATTCAGTATTCTGAAAATAGTAAATCTTTAATATGTGGGATTTGGGGGTTTTGGGGATGGAAAAGCTAATGAATAGGTACTTATTAAAAATTCATTTAATTGAAATATCCTTCAGCTTTAGAAAATAATAAGTTTTAATTGGATTTGAGCAAGATGTTTTGGGTTCCTCCTGACTATCACCTGTCTATAGTAGTTTTTCATTCTCTTGAACTAAAATGTTGATGAGGTAGGGTGGGAGGTAGCTATAGACTTTTAGAGGTCACTTCTGTCCTATAAAAACTATTAATTGTTTGTGGTTTAGATGAGCAGCATCTAATTCTCTAGTGCAGGTTAGGTTTGTTTTTGTTTGTTTTTTTTTTAATTATAACTGTGACTTCATTTGTGTAGAAAGCTCCTGGTATAGGAAAGTATGTCAAAATGAAAATGGAAACCAAGTCTTCCCAACTTAGCATCCAGCTTGTTATTTACTTTGCCACATTACCTCTCTGGAGTGTAATAGATTTCCTCTCCTAGGGAGGCTGGGACCTCCCAGAACTCTCTGCATTACTCTGAAAGGAACAGCTCAGTCCCTGCTGAAGGTAGTAGAGCAGTCTAATATGAGAGAAATAACGATGTGAATGCATTTCCTTGTTTTCAGATTGTGTTGTTGGGAATGGGATAAATACTCCAGGAAGAGTTGCATTCCTTTTCTACATAAGCTTGCCATACCAGTTAAGTGGACTTGGTTTACACTTCCCTGATTAGAAATATTTTAGTAATCCCTCTGTGTCTCTTCCTACTGGTTGGGTGTGATTTGACCTGTCCTGATTTATATTTGTCAAACTAATGGAACTTAAATTCCCAGATAGCAACAAATTGCTCTTTTGAGTTGATGGCAACATTATTTCCTCTGAAATCTACAGTAACAAGTTTTTTCTTATTGATTCCAAGATATCATCCAGCTATGTTGCACATTCATTACTAGTCAAGATGTCACATTGGGCAAATTGAGTGCCTCTATAATAAGATTTAAAAACAACAAAACAAACCCTAATTCTGGTAATACCTCATTGGTAATTTTTGAAGCCCTCTTTTCTAATTAAATTTAGCATAAGATAGTATTAGTTTGTTACTATCTCATCTAATAGAAGCATATATTATTTTGGAAAATTCTTTAAAGAATATTCCTCACATGTGATGAGTAAAAGTTTTTTCTATATAAATAAAAATAAGAAATTGCTGGATAGTGCCTGAAAATGTTTGAGTCACATTTAGAGTTCTATTTAAATGTTTCCATTCTAAATGCATTCATACTATAATATAATAAAATTAGTGTCAAAAAGGATTTCTATAGGTTTTCTTTTTGTGGGTTTTAGAAAGGTATGTGAAGACTCTGGTACTGTTCTTTTGGATAAGGAGGAGAAACATGAGCTACACTATAGAACAACATTCATAGAATAGCCATTAATAAGTCCATTTATGTTTAGATAGAGATCTTTAGTAGAGGTCTCCAGATATCTGTGCTTGGTCTTCTTAACATTTAGAATTTTAACAGTTTCTTAAAAATGTAGATGGCATATCTGGGGGAGAGAGTGGAGGGATGAAGGGGGAAAATTGAAACAAAAGGTTTCACAAGGGTCAATGCTGAAAAATTACCTATGCATATATCTTGTAAATAAAAAGCTAATATATATATATATGGCATTCTTAGCCAATTTTTAGAAGGCGTTAAACTGGGAGGAATAGCTAACATGTTAGTGGCAGGGTTATGATCTCTACAATATAGAATGTTGGGCTGAATTTACTAAAAATGGTATTTAGTAGAAATAATTTAAAATACTTATGCTTTAGTTTAAAAATTTGCAGGTTTAAGATAGGGAAGTCATGGACATACAGTAGTTTTCCCAAAAGTATTGATTGGGGTGGAGGGTGGGAGCAGTTAATGGGTTGCAATCCTGAGGTCAGTCTACACTGTGATATAGTGGCCTGGAAAGCCAACATCATCTTTGTCTATGTTGAGAAGCAAAATGTTCTTAATGTGATACTGCCTTTAATCCTGGTTGGTCAAATCAAACTTAGAGTTTTATGTTAGATTTAGTGTATCATATTTTAGAAAAGACATTGATAAGTTGGGAGGCTTCTGGAAGAAGCTACTAGGATTGTGAAGGGTCTCAAGATCACACTATAAAGAATTGAAGGTACCAGAAACATTTGGATTAGAGAAAGGAAGATATGTAAATGATTAAAAGAGAACTTGTTAGGTATCTTTAAATATTAAGAGGTCTAACACGAAATAGGAATAAAACTTGCTCTTTTTGTCCTAGAATGCAGAAATAGGCACCATAAGTGGGAATTGCAGAGAGGCAGATCTTTATGTTGGATGTAACAAAAAACTTTCTGACAATTAGAGCTAATCAGAAGTATACAGTGGGCTGCCTTGAGAAGTAATGGGTTCATATTAGCTAGATTAGGGTTTTCAGAAAGGTTGGACAACCATTTGTCATATATGTTGTGGAAGGGGTTTTACTTCAAATGTGGATTAAATTAAGTGTCCTCTAAAGTCTCGTCCAAATCTGAGATTTGGTGTTAATGAAGCATAGGCCACATCCTCATGACGTAGCTCTATCTAGAACATCCTGAATTTCTTCTCTCCCCCCTCCCACCCTTTTTTTGACTACAATTCTATATCTCTCTTTCAGATAAGGACTTCTGAGGATTCACAATTTCATTGGTGTGGGCACACCTTCTAATAATGTACAGTGAAATCCTCCCTATCTTAGTAAAAATAGTGTTTGTGAGATATTATAGATGAAAAAAGATTACTTGGTGGACACTCTTCAGGTATTAAATATGTATCAGTCCAACATGCATGGCCGTGATAACATATCTGTTGCTAAGCTTTCTAGCTTAGTAGAGGACCATAACTTCCAAGTCATGGTGAAGGCCTCTTTTACTACAACACTTTTATGAATTTATGAAAGTCTTATGTATGTTTTTTCATCAATGATGCACATTACAGCCCATTTTGTGCAACTCGGACAATGTATGTATGTATGTATGTATGTATGTATGTATGTATGTAATCCAGTGGAATCCTAGATTTGCTATCCCTTACTTTTTCTCCAAAATTGGCCCCTTTTTTCCCAGTTCTGCATTTATTCGATGGACTCTTTTTTGTTCTTTCTCCTATACAGTTCTTTTGTAATGTAGTTTGTCTTATTTAGTTGTCCAGGCTTCTTGTTTCTTTTTGCATCCTTGTCCTTCTCTTTGCTCACACAACCACCACACAGGTTCAAATGCTTATCACCTTTCATCTACACTATTGCAAAAACCTTCTGATTGGTCTCCATGCTTCAGTTTTCTTCTCCCTTCCAGTTCCTCCACCACCAAGCTGCCAAAGTAATTTTCCTAAAGCACTAATCTAACCATATCATTTCCGTTCTCAGTAATTCTAGTGGTTCCCTGATGACCCTCATTCAGGCCCACATCACCATTCATCTGTGCTATTATGGTAACTTTGGGATTGGTCTCCTTGCTTCCAGTCCCTCTCCTAAGTCATCTTCCAAAAAGCTCTCAAATTGATTTTCCTAAAACATAGATTTAATACGTTACTTGCCTACTTGAACTTTCAGCAGTTCAGACAAAATGCAAAATTATAAACTTTAAATATATAGCTCTCTGCAATCTGGCTCCCATTTACCATTTCAGTTATATTTATTTTCACCCCCTTTGTATACTTTTTCTTCTATTCAAACCCCCTCCTACCTTTGCTGTGTCTCACCTCTTTGCCTTTATACAAATGATCTCCCAAATTTGCCTTATATTTCCTTTTCACCTCACTTCTTTAGAATTCATATGTTGAAGCTTCATTTTAGGAGGCAGGATTAGAATATCTAGAAATAATTGTGATATAAAAATAAAAGGCATCAATAAAACTTTTTGTAGAAAAGAATCCCTGCCACCTTCAAAGCACAACTCTCTAGACCATCTTGGATCATTTTTGATCCACCAGTTGTTAGTATTCTTTGCCACTTAACTTTCCATTGTATTTTCTTATCTGTGTACCTGTTGTATCTCTTTAAAACTGTGCCTTATACATAGAATTATTTAAATTTTCCTTTGCTCAGTAACCTTCAGTGGGCTCCTACTACGTTTTGGCTAAAGTCCAAGTTCAAACTCAAGTCCTCCATCCCATCATTCATTTACTTCACAACTTATCCTCCCATTCCAACTTTATTTCACACTTTTTCCCATGTGGACCTCCACTGTAGGCATATTGTGTTTGCCATCAGGATAGGAATTATGTCTTTGTTTCTTTGTATCCCCCTTTAGCATCTAGTTCAATGCTTTGTACACCTTATGTATCCAATAAATATTTATTGATCACAATGATGGGTAGCACAGAGTCACTTAATAAGTACTTGTTGATTAACTTTCTAATTTCCCACTCAGTTCAGGTGACACCTAGAAGAATTTTCAGATTTCACCAAAATAGTATTCTCTTTCTCCTCAAGTTTATCTTGTATTTTCTAGTCTATTTGATGCTTTATTCCCCACAGAAAAATATAAAGTCCTTCAGGAGAAGGGCTGTTACTTTTTTTGTCTTTGCAAGCTCCTTGTGAGTAGGTATCGTTTCATTAATTGTTTTTGTATCCCTAGTGCCTAGAGAAGTGTATTGAACATGGTAGACTTTTAATATGTGTTTTTTAATTGTTTAGTTAGTGTAGAGGATATAATTTTAACAGAACCTTTTGTAGTATGAGAATTGGCTATTTTAAGGTGGTAGACTTCTAGCAAAAGAAATTGTTATTCAATTACCTATAGTTTAATTGGGGTAGAGAACTTAGATGAGGAAATTCCCTTTATCACTGCAGATAGATACCTTTTTAAAAAATCTACATGGTATAATTAAATATAAATATATTTATATTTTAATATTTTATCCCCAATTATATGTAATAATAATTTTTGACAATTTAAAAAATATATAATATATATTTATATAATTTTAAATATATAATATATATAATATATATTTTTATATATATAATATATAATATATTTATATTTTAATATTTTATCCCCAATTATATGTAATAATAATTTTTGACAATTTTTAAAAATTTTGAGTTCCAAATCATCTCTCCCCTTCCTTCCTACAGGCAGAAAGCAATTTGAAACAGTTTATACACATAGTCATACAAAATATTTTTCCTTACTAGCCAAGTTATGAAAGAAAACAAACCAAAAAAAGCCCTCAAGAAAAATAAAGCTTTAAAAAGTATGCTTCACTCTGCATTTAGTTCTTTCTCTGGAAGTAGATAGCATTCTTTCATCATAAAGGTAGACACCTTCTTTGACAGTGTTAGGGAGTTGCCTAAGTACTAAAAGTTAAGTGGCTCACCTGGAGTGACCCACTAGCATGTCAGAGAGAGAACTTGAATCTGGGTCTTCCTGGACATAAGATCAGCATAAGATGCTGCCTTTTGGTCTTTACCTCTCTTTTCTTGGAATCATATATCCCCATCACTTTGTTTATTTGTTTTTCTTCCAAAAGGTAATTCTTGACATTCTTGCAAAATCATTTGTAAGGACATCCCAGCTTTTGTAGGGTACTAGGCCTTGAGACAGAAAGATCTGAATCCAAAGCCAGTCTCAGACATTTTACTAGGTGTATGATCCTGGGAAAGTCACTCAGTCTTCCTCAATTTCTTCATCTGTAAAATGGTAATAGTAATAGTATTTATTTCATAGAGTTGTCACAAAGATCAAATAACATACTCTTGGTAAAAAGCATTTAGTATAGTGATTGGTACATGATAAGTGCTATATAAATACTTATGCCCTCCCTTTTCTCTCAGATTGCTTTATTTAGTTTCTTATCAAATGTTTGTTTTCTTTTACTTCTTAGCTTATCTTAACAGTGCCTTATTAGGGCTTCCTTATTCAATTCAAGATAACTTTAAAAATTATTTGGCAATTCCTGTATATAAGGCACACATACCAGGCATTAGGTGTACAAAGTTTTGTCCATTAACTTGGTTTTGGCCTTAAGGAACTTAGAATTCTCCTGGGGCATAAGATACATATGAATAACTCAGTGCAAATTAAATGAAAAATAATTTTACTGGTGAGAACACTGACAACAGGAAATATTAGGAAAAGCCTCATGGTGACTTTAGGTTACACAAAGGTGACTTTAGAGGCAACTAGGAATTTCAAGTAGTTGAGTTGATAAGGGAGAACAAGTCTAAACTTGAGGAATAGTGAGTTAGGGGAACTCTCAGTCAGAGTATGGAAAATCGTATAGAGCCAATAACGGATCACTTTAACTGATTAGAAAGTGATTGAGTAGAAACAGTATGAAATAAATTAAGAAAAGATACACAGCCACAAGGTTTTAACTAAACATTTGAAGTTAATTTGTTGTAGAAGCAATTGGCAATCTCTGAATATTTAAAATAGGAAAGTGTTTGTGTTCACACCCTTTAGAAATCTTTTGAAAACTATAGAAAGGATGAATTGGAGAAGACAGGGACTAAAAACAGGGAGGCAATTAGAAGGCTTTTGCAGTCTAAGAAGAGGTAATAAGGAATTTAAGGCATTTCAGGGCCTCCCTTGGCATCCTTTTGTTACTGAGAGAAATTACTGACTAACCTAATTAACAAATAGATTATTAATTACCCACAAACTCTCTCAGGGTTTCTAGTTGTTTCATTTTCTTACATTTTCATTGTGAGCATTTATACTTGCAAAGGCTGTATCATGGGTTTATTTAAATCATTTTGTTGATTATCTTGACTTAAGAAAGTGATTTTTTAAAAATGTCAATACTTATTAAACTTTAGTCTCCCCATTTAAACATTTACCAGCATAATACAAGGTACAGTAGAATGGGCCTGAGAAGGAAATAGGAATGAGGAAGGGATGAAAGGTAGTTTTCATTCAGGTAGCTTTTGCATTCTCAACCAGAGAAATTTAGGGAGAAGAGAGTTGTTTAGTCGTAGTTTGAATAATTAAAACAGCATTTCTTTGAGGTTCTTGTTCCTGGATAGGCCCTTCTTAGTGTCGATTAAGGAATCATTTTTCTTTCTTTTTTTCCTCCCAACAAAATGGAAATAATAATTTCATATTCTTACTATAAAAAAGGAATCATTGCCTCTTCTTTATAAGAAGGAAACCAAGCTCAGATAAATTAAGAGATTTGAAGGGAAAATAGGAAACGGCTTGGGTATAGTCTCAGAAAAGATGAAAAGATTTGCAATTTTTTGTGGACTGATTGGAGAATAAATTATGCTGGTACCTTAGATTATTGTGTTCTATTCACTCAAAAAGAAGATATTCTGTCTAGTTCTGAGGGCCTTCTTTCCTTTTCACCTGAGTATGCTTAAGTGTTCACAGCCCCTTCTACAGCCTGGTAATCTACCTGTGCATGTTTGAAGCCTAAGGTAAGTTATATGTACTCATATGTCAATAGTATAGTAATATGTGAATTCTCCATGATTTTGAATTTCTAAAATTTGTAACCCAGCTAACCATTGTGTTGCGATATGGGAGCCACCTTCCAAGGGCTGCTGGGGACCCAACTCAGACCAGCAAAGGCTGCCTTACAATTCCTTCAGATGTTATGATTCACAGCTGTAGAGGTTCTCAGGGAATTAATCTGCCCTTTCACCTAGGCATGATTCTTAACAATTCCCTGATCCTTGTTTTTTATAGATATTTTCTCTCCTAGCATAGTCAGTAAGTTTGTGAATTTGTTGTTATCTGAGTCTGCACACTGAGGAATGCAAGCAGCACTATAACCTCTGGATGGTTATAGGGCGAAATACTGTAGCAGGTGTTCATCTTGTGAGATGTCATGGAGGCAAACTTTCCAGTGGAGAAGAGGATTGTAGTCACAACAGGCATTGAAGGCTCTCATCAGTCTCTGGCTCCGCCCTTTTATGTGTTGGCCCATTTAATTACCCCGACTACAAAAGTCTTACCAGGACCCTTCATTCTTTATTCCCTGTGGGTTTCTGAAGGAACTCTGAGAGGATCCTACTCATGAACAGCTCTAGAGCACTGCTGCTTCTCATGCCCCGCATTTAGGCACCATATGTTGTGATACATGCCAGTGGCTGCTGGAGGTCTGACTCAGATCAGTAGAATGGATTTCTGCACGTGAGCAGATGATGATGATATCCCTCTATCTAATTTATTTCATTCCCTATCCACAAAGGCTGCTTTGCAACTCCTTCAAGTGTTATTATTCACAGCTGTGGAGGCTCCCCAGAATTGACCTGCCCTTTCACTTAGGCATGGTCCTTAACACCATTGCTAATTATGTTTGATATTGTGTATTGTGATTAATTGTTGTAAGGTTGAGAGTTTACTATAGGATAGGTAGATGTGGTTTATATTGTTATAATCTATGATTTGTTTTTTCATGAAGTCCCTATTAGCTGACTTTATAGCACAATGAGAAGTAGAGCCTCTGGAGTTCTAGTAAAAATGCTTAGTTATACAGCTTAAATCTTTTTTTGTTGGAAATAGAAGTAAGAATCCATACATGTGATTTCATTGATGTTTGGAACTCCAATTATAGAAACTCCTTTTACATATACAGATTTAAATATATAAGCATATATTAAATACCCACTATTGCCAGGTGTTAATAGAAATAAAAAATACAAGAATGAAATAATCCTTATTCTTAAGAATCTTACATTCTAACAGGAGAAACAAGGAGTATGTGTAAAAATATACAGCATAGGGAAAGCAGTAGCAGTTCCGGAGATCAAGAAAGGCTTAATGTAGAAGATGGTTCTTGAACTATGTTCTGAAGGAAAGGAGAATTCTCAGGATGTGATGAGGAAGGAGCACATTCCTCTTTGGGACTGCCAGAACAAAGGCACTGAGATGGAAGAAGGAAAGTTATATGTCAGACTGATGTTGGACAAGACTATAGTGTGGGAGCTGACATAATATCCCATGGTTGAAAAAGCAAGGTTGGGGCTAAACAGAGGATTTAGTATTTTATCCTAAAAACAATTAGGAGCCTCTGAAGTTTATTGGAGAGAAGACTGACAGGATCACATGTGTGCTTAAGGAAAACCACTTTACTAAGGAGAGGGTGGACTAGTAGGAAGAGACCAGAAAAACCAATTTGGAGGTTATTGGAATTGTAATTTATTCTTAGAGAAATTATTAGGGTACTGTCAGATTAAGTGATTTAGCTAGGATCACATAATTATTTAATAGGGAATTTTCTTGAGGCTTGGATTACCCCTTTATCCACTGTTTATGCTTTCTTTCTACCTCTTAGACAAGCATTATATACACACAACATAAAGGTTTTTGTGTCTTTTCATACTTTTGTCAAAATTTCAACAAAGATTTATTTTTGTTTGTTTTCAGCAAAAGCTCCCAACAAGCCTATTCAGGTAGTTTATGTGCCCTCACATCTGTTTCACATGCTGTTTGAATTGTTCAAGGTAAGTGAAATCTAAGAATATTGAAATATCTTCATCTTAAATTACTTTGATTGGTCTATAAACATATTCATTAGATTAGCATAAGAATAAGCCTTGGACAAAATTATTTAAAAAGTTCTATTTTGATGTCCTTCTATATCTTTTATCATGCATTTTATACTGTACAATTCAGAGTTGTTGTATACAGTATATTTTTTGTGAGTAGTGGTATACATTGACCTGTAAATATTTTCAATTTAGTGAATTTTAAATCCTATTCATGTTGATGTTAATTATTCATAAATTAATTTGGATATACAAGTTCTCTGAAAGGATGGTAAACATCACAAATATATTAATATCTTATATTTTCCAAATATTGCTATTATTCCTGTAATGCACTTTAGGTCTTTTACATACCTAAATCAATCAAATCGATTTTCATGCAGCTAAGGTATGGAGAAAATATAAAGGAGATGGAGGGGAAAAGAGAAGAATCTTTAGTACTTCTATTAAATTGTTCCCTTTGTTGATTAAGTTGTGATTGATCTCTTTTGGTTTCACTTCTAGTAATAAGTGAGTAAATTTACAACAAAAAATGTAGTCATTGGATTTATAGAGGCAGTTTCACAAGCAGAAGACATTTTGATCTAAATTTTCATAGTCTTCTCCCCCTCCCCCCAAAGCAATTGGGATTAAGTGACTTACCCAGGGTCACACAGCTAGGAAATTTTAAGTGTCTGAGACCAGATTTGAACTCAGGTCCTCCTGACTTTAGCGGTTGTACTCTATCCACTGCTCCAATTAGCTACCCCCTACATTTTCATAGTCTTTATCTGTTGCATTTATGGAGCATTAATTGTGCACTTAAGATCACAAACATTCAAAAATTATAGCATTAGTTATTAAAACTTTTTAAGGTAGAGATGTAGGCATTAAATTATGAACTTTCTCTTTAATAGGTATGCCTGTCTCAGGTTTACAGTTTTTACCTGATATTTCTTTTACTTTTTCACAGCAATGTAATTATTTTTTAGAAGAAAGGTGAATCTTTTCTTCCCTCTCAAGCTGTCTAGAGGAAAGGTGCCCTCTCCTCCTCTCCCCCTCTCCCTTTCCCTTTTCCCCTTTCTCTATCCCTCACCTTTCTTCTCCCTCCCTCTCTCTCCTCCTTCCTTTCCCCCCTCTCTCTCTTTCATATTTCACACGAACATTTCAGCCTCTAAAAAGTTCCTCTAGAATGAGAGTTCCTATACTTTTTTTATCTTATATACTCCATAAAAAAATATTTTGAAGTTATATCTCCAGTATCTGAATATTTAGTTGTTTGTAAATTATATACACTATACAACTTATACAGAAATTAGAAGATAAAAAAGATGGGATAAACATGAAATAATATTTGATACAAGAGTTAAATAAGGCAGCTTAATAGGGAGTGTACGAGTAAATGCATGACATGATCATATACTTGTTTTAGGAAAATCACTTAGCAATTGTTTGAAGAACAGATTGAAGGAGATCAATTAAAAAACTTTTAAAAGAATAGTCCAGGTAGAATGTGAGGAAGAACTGAACTAGAGTGATGACTATGAGTAGAAAGGAAATAGATTTGAGAGATGTGGAGGTAGGAAAACAAGATTTGGAAACTGATTGGTTATGAGGGAAAGTGAGGAGTTAGAGATGACAGAAGACTATGATAACCTGGATGACTGGATGGTTGGTGATGTCACAACAGTAAAAGAGAGATTTGGAAGAGAGTAGCTTGGGGAAGAAAAATCATGTAAAGATTTCTGCAGTATAAGCTACAGTCTTTTCATGTTTCCTCAGTCTTCATGAATCTTATCCAGAATGAAAAGAAAGAAGATGTTTTTTATCAGTCACTGCCCCTGAACACAGAGCCCATCTTCCAAGGACACCTGCCATTGTCAAGAAATGAGGCCCTGGGACAGAATTTCCAAATGATACCTGCCTAGATTCAGTTGTGGGTACCTTAAAGCCTTGAGGCCTTTACCTTAGGCTCAGAAGGAAAGAGTTTGGGAGCTTGCCAGAAGATGGAGTTAGAGTAAAAGAATACTAGAAGTTCAGGATGGATATGGTTGTGTTAAGTCCTAATCTGTGTCTAGTGGAGGTGATCTGTCTCTTAACTTTCCATTGGTTAATCACACAGCCACAACTTCCCTGGACTCTGTTCTAAAGAATAAAGTTTTAAATAAATATGAGAAAGAAAACAAATTTTTAAATCACAGATTCATATAGGAGACATGTCCTTTAGTCAGAGATGTCAAATATATAGCTTACTTCATTCTAGGTGTGGCTGAAACCAGATTAAAATCTAATTGAAAAATATTTAACAAAGTAAATGAAAATAAAATGTAAAACAGAGATACTATTAATGTTATATATAATTTAGTTTTTCCCAAATTTTTTTGAGTTTAATATTCATTTTATATTTGGAGAAATTGTTTCAGAAAATTTAACAGCTATTCAGTCACAAAGATAGAAAATGCAGTTAGGTCTTTTAACACCAAACCCAGCGCTTTTTTCATGGGTTATGGGAATATATTTCAATACCTAAGGAATATTTGATTTCAACAATGTGGATACTACCTCCAGTGGTAGAAACCATAGCCCCTTTTACCTTTTGATAGTTGCCTATCCTAAGCTTTTCTAAGGGGCAGCCAGTGGTACAGTGGATAAGGGGTACAGTGGATAAAGTGTCAAGCCTGGAGTCAGGAAGACTTATCTTCCTTAGTTCAAATCTGACTAAAGATACTTATAAATTATCTGACCCTGGCACTTTATCCTGTTTGTCTTAGTTCCTCATTTGTAAAATGATCTGGAGAAGGATTGCCAAGAAAACCCCAAAAATGAGGTCCCCAAAAGTCAGACATGCCTGAAGTGACTGAACAACACATTCCCATGGGAATACAAAGACCATATACCTGGGAGAGACAGAGTAGCAGACAAGCAGGCAGGCAGGCAGACAGACAAAAAAGATTCAAGGTAATTTGAAGAAGAAAGATGTAGATAGAAATGGATGGAATACTGAGGGATGAGGGCAGCTTGGTGACACCATAGTGTACATTGCTGGGCCTGGAGTTAGTTATTAGTTGTGTGACCCTGGGCGACTCACTTAACTTTGTTTGCCAGTTTCCTTATCTGTAAAAATGAGCTGGAGAAAAGGAAAACCACTCCAGCATCTTTGGCAAGAAAATCCCAAATGGAGCCACAGAGTCAGACCCAACTGAACTAGAACAATAAAAGGATAGCCTTTATAAGCCTTGGAGCACGTCTATGTAGTGGGACTTTAATGGTGAACAAAGTAAAAAATAATTTGAATAGAGGGAAAATCTTTGTTATTAAAATAAGTTCAACTAATTGCTTGGGGGGGGGGATGTGTGTAGGGAGGAGATTCAGGTCTATGATTTCTTTGATGTAGAATTTACTCCCCACTTCTGACCCCCAAAGAAATTCCGTGCACCTAGGGAGATTAGCAGATCAGTATTTATTCTGCAAATTAATTTCTTAGCAGGTTGCCTAGGGTACTGAGTGTCCTACTCGGGAAGGGAAAAGAGGGGAAAAAAAGACTTTATGTAATCAGGCACTGTGCTGAGCCCTTTATAAATAGACCATTTACTCTTCACAAGAGTCCTGGAAACTAGGATGCTGTTATTATCCCTCTTTTATAGTTGTGGAAACTGAGCCATAGTCCAGTGGTACATACTCAATATATGTCAGAGGTAGAATATAAACTCAGGTTTTCTTGACTTCCAATCAGGCTATTTCTTTATGCCTTTTTTTTTTTAATGGAGAAAAATTCCCCTCTCATCTAAGAAATGGTTTGTGCAAATTAAATTAGGCAAGGGAATGAAATAAATTATTTTCTTTATAGTTTTAATTTTTGAAAAAAATTATTTAAATTTTTAATTTAAAAAAATTGGCTTGGCTATTTGTATCTCAAGGAAGAGAGATAATTGTATGTAGCTTTATGAAAGGGGTGGGGGAGAATGTAACAAAAGCCTTTTTTTTTTTTTTTCCTTAAATTTTAGAACTCAATGAGAGCAACAGTAGAACTTTTTGAAGACAAAAAAGAAGGTTACCCATCTATTAAAACATTAGTAACATTGGGCAAAGAAGATTTATCCATTAAGGTAACTGTCTTAGTGGTGTTTTCACTTTTATGTCATTCAGAAATTTTAAATTAATTTTAAATTTTAATTCTTTTTAAATTTTTATCTCCTATCTCTTATTGCACCCTTTCCTCAAAAAAAGGAAAAAAAACACCTTGTAATTAATATAAATAATCATTCAAAAAAAGTTCTCCTTTTAGCTATGTCCACAAATGTGGGTCTTAATCTTTATGACTTCTTGTCACATAGAGTGAATCAAATATCTGACAAGAGGTGGATAGCAGTCTTCATTATTGGTCCTCTCTAGTCATGGGACTAATTGTTGTGTTGATCAAGACTTAAGTTTTTCAAAATTGTTTGCTTTTACAATGTTGTTGTGTTATATATATATATATATATATATATATATATATATATACACACACACACACATATATAAAGCTTATGTTTTTGCTTCAGTGTGCATCAGTTCATAACAAGTCAAAGCTCATGTTTTTGCTTCAGTGTGCATCAGTTCATAACAAGTCTTCCCAAGCTTTTCTGAAACCGTCTTCCTCATCATTTCTTATGGCATCATATTATTCCTTTACATTCATATGCCATTGGTTGTTCAGCCATTCCCCACTTGATGGAAACCCCCTTAGTTTCTAGAGATTTCTTTTTGCCACAACATAAAGAAAAAATATACAGGTCTTTGTACAGACAGGATTTACACTTCTTTGAAGTGTGAATAGTGAGATCACTGAATTACACGGTATTTACCTTCTAATAACTTCTCTTTCTAAATTCAAGATTACTTTCCTGAATGACTGGATCAGTTTATAGTTTAACTAGTAGTTTATTAATACACTTATTTTCTGACAGTTCCTCTAGCTTTTGTCATTTTTCTTTTTTTCTTTTTGTAAACTCTACCAACTAATGAATATAATATAAAACCTCAGGGGTGATTTAATTTACATTTTTCTTCATTATTGCTAATTTGCAGTCTTCTTTTCCCTTCTCCATAGATCTGAAAGATGATTTTTTTTTTTCCTTTGTTCCTCTAATTTACCTATGATGTAACTTTTTAAATATTTGTCATTTTAACTTTTGGAGCATAATCTTGGTGTATGGTGTGAAATGTTAATCTAAGCCCAGATTCTGCCAGACTTCAATCCGGTTTACTTTTTTTAATTTAAAATTTAAAAGAAATTTTTTAAAACTAGAAATCACATGTGGGTAGAAATTTTGTGATATTCATAAAGTTAGCATTTTACTAGTATATTTACAGTACTCAAAGCTTATGCATACCTGTAGAGTTTTCTGTGATTATTTTCTATAGTTAACTTAATATTTGTATATGTTACTTTAAAGAAGAGTCTAATTTTTATGTTGTAGATAAGTGACCAAGGTGGTGGCGTTCCACTGCGAAAAATAGACCGTCTATTTAACTATATGTATTCAACTGCTCCTAGACCTAGCCTTGAACCAACAAGAGCAGCACCTCTGGTAAGATTAAATGAGATTCTTAATGTAAATCTTTGGTTTAATTCTTTCTTTAAAAAAAAAATAACCTTTTCATTTTTATTTTCACTTTAAAAAAAAATGTAAATGTGCCTTTAGACAGGCAAACCAACCAGAGGGCTATTGCAGTAGTCCAGACATGAAGTCCAATGAGGGCTTGAAACAGTATGGGTGAGTGGAAAGAAGTGTACACAAAAGAGATATTTTGAAGGTAGAAATGACAAGACTTGATGACAAATTGTTATGTGGCGTGAGTGAAAGTAAAGAATGAAAGATAACATGAAGGTGAGCCTAGGTGACTGGGAAGATACTGGTGTCGTAGGCAGTAGTAGAGAAGCTCTGAATCAATAGGGGAAAATTTGGAGGAAAGCATAATGAGGTCCAAACATAATAACATAAAAAAAAAATAGCTCAAACTTACTAAGCTTGAGATATTTGCAGTATAAGTTCAGGATGTCTTAAGAGGCAACTAATAATGACACCTGAGATTAAGACAAAAGTTTAGAATTGGATATATAGATCTTGGAATGCTCTGCTTGGAGCCAATGAGTAAGTTAAACAAAACATTATATAGGGAGAAGAAAATAGGCTATTACCTTCCGTTGTGGGGTTGGGGGGAGGTGGAGGGATTCAGTGTACTTGACCTATAGAAAGATCTAGAAAAGGAGATTAAGTAGGAAGGGACCCAGAGAGAGTAGAAGTGTAGTGCTTGGGAGTGCCGGGCTACAGAGGCGCCTGAGAAAGGAGACCAAGTTTCAGTTGAATAATGAAGTCAGAAACTATTGTGGGAAATTTAGAATGGAAGCACTAAGCTTATGAATTACTTTTTAAAAAATATAACTTTGAAGGAGAGGAATATGATAAGTAGCAGTGGGATGTGTTGGTGGATCTAGTGAATGTAGGTTAGATATTTGGAAGGCCAAAGACTTTTGTGGGCTGTGAGGGAGGTCACCAGGAGATAGGGAGAGATTAAGAATTAGAGAAAACAAAAGGAGCAATCTGCTAGAGAAAATGTAATGGAGGGGAAAGACTTGTGCATGTAAAGGGTTTTGTTTTGAGATATGGGTGAAAGAGGAGATAATAGAGGAAGACATCTGAGTTGTATGGGATGAAAAAAAGTTTTCAGCACATGATCTCATTTTTTTCTTGTGAAGTTATGAGCCTAAGAAGATGGCTTTTCAGTTCCTTTTCCTGTTTAGACCCACTTTATATATATTTTATATATTACTTCTCTTCATAGTCAGCAGTTGAGCTAAACTGGCTTTCTTGCCATCCTGCCATCCCCCATGTTAATGGATGAACATGTTAGATCTTCCTAAACAGACTCATATATGAATTTATTCTTATATGCTTATTCTTATATGCTTTTATATGTATTTATTGTCTTCTCTAATAAAATGTATTCTCCTCAATAACAGAATTTGTTTTCTTCACTTTTTCTTGGCATCCCTACTGCCTAGCACAATGCTAGGGAATAGGCACTTAATAAATATGTTTGATTGGTGAAAGAAAAAAAAATTATTATTACTGATTCCCAAGAAATTTTTGTAGTGTTGGGAAGTTGACATTGAAATAAATTCCTACTTTCATAATATTCCTAGTAGATTGATTCTCAGCTCTCTGGGTTGGTTTGGATATGGTGGGCTAAACTACATGAAATTTCATCCTTAATCCCTATATCCTTAAGATAACCATTTCTTGGGACAACTAGGTGGCACAGTGGATGGAGCACCAGCCCTGAAGTCAATAGGACCTGAATTCAAATCTGGCCTCAGACACTTAGCACTTCTTAGCTGTGTGGTCCTGAGCAAGTCACTTAACCCCAATTGCCTCAGCAAAAAAAAAAAAAAAAAAAAAAAAAAAAAAAAAAAAAATTACCATGACTTTACATATCCACTTTATATTTGTGATTTATGTTCCTTATAAACATGTATACATATGTCTTCATCATGACTATTGCAAGCAACTTTTTCCTTCGATATTATATACAAAGTTGGATATATTCTTTTAGATTTATACTATTAGGGATATTGGTGACTTAACAATAGATAGCATCTGGAGAGAAAAAATGAAGGCAACAAATAGTCCATTCTGGCAGCTATCTTGAGTCCCATTGTTAAAGAGATGCAAATTACAGTTTTATGGAGACTTAAGAGAGTCAAAAGGAAATAAGACATAAGTGAAAATGGAAAAGAATTTTTTTTTCCCTCTGAGGCTGGGGTTAAGTGACTTGCCCAGGGTCACACAGCTAGGAAGTATTAAGTGTCTGAGATCAGATTTGAACTCAGGTCCACCTGAATTCAAGGCTGGTGCTCTATCCACTGCGCCACCTAGCTGCCCCAAGAATTGTTTTTAATCCCAACTGAATCATCTGAAGCATTATGGCTCTAGCCAGAAAAAATAGCATAAGTAAGACTACTACCTGTAGGTTTTGTAGATGCTATTGAAGTATTAGTCTTCTCAAATTGGGTCATGATATAATAAGTTTATTCATAAGTATATGAAACAACTGGGTGTTTTGTATTGGCTCTGTTTAAAAATGTATATCTCATTCTGCACCTTCAGCCAAGAGATGGGAAGTGTGCTTCATTATCATTTATTCATCTTAATATTGGGTGTTGTTAAAGTCTCAGAGGTTTTTTTTCCACTTTTAGAATGTTGTTATTTTGGGGGATATATGATTCCAAAATTCTTTTGACAATAGTTGACTCATTTCACACCTCCATCATTAAGTTACATTAATGTGTACATTTTCTGTTGTCCTCCTACATTGATTTCCTCCAACAATGGATCATCTTCTTTTTGTTTGGTCATCTTTGCCAACCTAAATATAATCTAGCTAGGTATCATTTTGGAAAGAGTGCTGAATTTGGAGTTGGGAACAGATGAATTCAGATTATGCTTCAACCTTTTTCTAGCTGTGTCATTCTGTATGTCAATCTTCTTATCTATAAAGTGGGGATAGTAATAGATCCTCAACACATCCTGTTAAGTTAGAACTATGGAGAAAACATATGTAAAGTGCTTTGCAAACCATAAAGTGATGTTTAAATCTTAGCTAGTTTTTAAAATGTTTCTTTCTCTTATTAGTGATTTTCTTATGGTTCTTGATGGCTTGAATTTTTTCTTTTAAGAATTGCTTGTTCATATGCTATGACCATTATTGATTGAGGAATAACTCATTTCTACTTAATATGTATACATGTGCATATATATCTTATATGTTTTATACACAAGGCATGTATTTGTACATAAATATTTTTATGTTTTAGATACATCTTCGTAGCCAAGATTTTTTTTCCCCAGATAGTTTTTTCCCTTTCAGTTCTAATTGCATTGCTTTTGTTTGAACAAAAACCTTTCAGTTTGATGTAATCACAACTGTCCATTTCATCTATCTTTTGTTTGGTGACTTATTTAACATTGCAGTATTGTGTTCAGTTGCTTCTGTATTTTATTTATTTAATCTGTTTCATTGATCAGCTCTGCTATTTTTTTTAAATGGTACCAAATTTTAAAAAATAATTATGGCTTTGCAGTAGTTTGAGTTCATGGCCATCTTATTTCCTACATTATTTCCTTATTTCTCTTGAGAAGAGTCTTGAGAAAATTTTGTCTAATTCTGTAAAACAATCTTTTGGCTTAGTATAGCATTGAATCTGGAAATTAATTTTTTTTTCATTTCTAGTATTACCATGGCTTAAACAAGAATCAGTAATTCCTTTCTGTTTTTTTAGTTTGTTTCTATAAAGATCATTTTATATTCATATTTATATTTATATTATATTCATATAATTCCTATATTTGTTTTAGTAAACATGCAGCTATATATACATACACACACACACACACACACACACACACACACACACACACACATATATATATATATATATATATATATATATATATATATATATATATATATAATATATAATATTTTATAGTAACTGCATAGAATTTCTTTTTCTCTCACATTCTGCTGGTTTTTCTTGGTAATATGCAAAAATGCCAGTGATATGTGTTTATTTTATTTCCTCTGTTGTTCTCTAAGTAAACTTTAATATCATCTGTTATTAGGTTCTTATTAAGTGCTAATGAGATATTAGGTTCTTACTAAGTGCTGTCGGTACTTAACAATTCTCTAGTCCACACCTTTTGGTTCCGCCCTTTAAGGGGAGTTTTACCCCTTTGAACTTCTGGGGAGGAGCTTAATGTTTAAAAGGAGCAAGTTGATTGGTAGAAGTAATTTTCCCACAAGCCCTTGCATTATCCCACGCCCATTCTCTGAGAGGATAAAAGAGGGCAGCACTCTGGAGGAGGAGGAGTCTACTTTAGGCCAGAGTTGGTGGCTCTACAGGAAGAAGAATCTGCCCGAGAGATTGAGTTGAGACAGCAGATCTCCTCCCAGAGAGTGATCGGCAGTTTCTGGAGACAAGAGAACATTACAGTCTGTGAAAAACAATCATTTTGTTTGAGTTTTACCTATACTTATTTCCTGATTTTGTGTGTGTGTGTACACGAGTTACTATTTCTAGAATTATGCCATAGTAATAGTAACCAGTCTCAATTTACCCCTTAGAAAGACTTCTGGTATTTTCCCATTAAAGATTAGATTATTCTAAGCTCTGTTTTTGATAGCTACTATTTCCTATATTAAGGAAAAGTCCTTTTTATTCCCTTGCTTTATGATTTTTTAACATAAAAGAATGTATTTTGCTGAAAGATTATTAATGCATCTATTGATATGATAGGATCAGAATGATCCCCAAAGCCAGGAAAAGCTGAATTGAAGCCTTTCTTACAGCATATATGATAACATGTATGAATCTGAGCAAGCTCCTCAACTTCTTACTGTTCTGGACAACTCTTTAAGGCTTTAATTTTCAGAAGAGTTATATTCAACTTGCAACTTTCCCTGTTTTTCCTATTTCTGGCCTTCATTCTCTTGTCTGTGTATTTTTAAAAATGTTTCAATGGAGAGTGCACCAGCCCTGAAGTCAGGAGAACCTGAGTTCAAATCTGATCTTAAGACACTTTACACTTCCTCCCTGTGTGACCCTGGGCAGGTCACTTAACCCCCAATTGCCTCAGGAAAAAAAAAAAAAAGCCTCAATGTGATCCTCTTTTCTTTTTCTTTCTTTCATATTTTGGGGTGGGGGAGAGGCAGAGAGGATAGTAGAGTGTGAATAATCTTATCATTTCTCCTTGCATCTTTTGAAAAAGATGACCTTGGTAATATGTACATAGTCCAGCAAAATAAATTCCCATATTTGTCTTATCTTAAAATGTGTCTTATTTTGCACCTTGAATCTAGCATCTCTCTGTTAAGAATCTTAGCCTAATAGCACAGTACTTGGCAAATAGTAGGTACTTAATAAAGGTTTACTGACTGACAGTTGTTGACAGTCTGCTTATAGTCCAAGAAAACTTTTTGGGATGAATGGAATTTCCTTATCCCTGTCTCTTAAAAAAAGAGACAATTATGAATAAAAATTCTAGGTGATGAACTTTTGTGATGATCTTTGAACAAAGAAATCAGGATATTGGAGCTTTCTCAGAATTTCAGGAAGTAACCATTCTGGAAATTGTTCTCTTTTCATCACTGAGGCCTTATTGTTAGTGGATGGGAAATCTTTTACTGTTATGTTATTAACTATAGTTTTCATGGCTTAAAAGGATAGGGAAATCTGTTGATAAAACCTTGAAAAGTATACTTTTATCCTGTTAGCACTTCAAGCCTTTTTGGATGGTCAGAAAGAACTTAGACAATGCTGGGGACCATCTGTAACTTCCATATTATAGCTATTGTAAAATACATTTTGAAAGTGATTCAGGCCAATTCCAATGAAAGAGGACTGTGGGCACTGAATGTGGATCACAATGTAGCATTTTCACCTTTTTTGCTGTTTTTTGCTTGCTTTTTGTTTTCTTTTTCATTTTTTCCTCCTTTTTTTTCTGGTAGAGCATGGTAAATATGGAAATATGTATAGAAGAATTGCACATGTTTAACATGTGTTGGATTACTTGCTGTCTAGGAGAAGGGAGGGAGAAAAAAATTGGAACATAAGGTTTAGCAAGGGTAAATATTGAAAACTATGTTTTGAAAATAAAAAGCTATTATTTTAAAATATATACACTGTGAAAGTTGAACATAAGCAAAACTTTTTGGCAGATGAATAATTCTAGTATATATGTTGTATTTATTAAGCAATGTTAAATTTTAATCTGAAATTCATTTTAATGCTTTTGTTTGTTTGGTTTTGGTTTTCTAATGATAATGCCTGTTCTTTTCTCTTACTGTGCTGGACTTTCTTTTTCTAGGCTGGATTTGGCTATGGCTTACCCATCTCCCGTCTTTATGCCAGATACTTTCAAGGAGACCTAAAACTCTATTCAATGGAAGGAGTGGGTACTGATGCTGTAATTTATTTGAAGGTATTTCATTTAAATGGCTTTTCAAGAATGTTTAGATGTTTTAACATTAATGTTTTTACATTGTAATTTATTTAGAGCTGTGAAAATTATAATGATATGGGTAGATAGGTGGTACAGTAGATAGAGCAGTGAGCAAGTCATTTACCTGCGATCTACCTTAGTTTTCTCAGCTAGAAAATGATGATGATAACAATAACTGCCTTACAGTAGTGAACCCGATACATTGAATGTACGTCTTTCTTCCTCTGTCCCTCCCTCTTTCCTTTTTTCCTCCCTCCTTTCTCGTATATGTGTATAATATTTTTAAACACATTTCTATATTTTTCATCTTGTGCCCATAATTCTGGCCTTCTCATACATTACTTCTTTCCATTCTCTCTGCTGTCCAGCCATGCTTGCCTACTTGCAGTCTCCTTTTTCTGTGTATTTACATGAATGTTTTCCCTCCTCACTTCCACCCCTTAAAATACCTGACTTCGTTCAAGACTTATCTCAAACACTACCTTCTGCTGGAGGCCTCTCCAAGGTCCCTTAATTACTTCTGCTTTTCCATTGTGTAATGTATCTTGTGTGTGTGTGTGTGTGTGTGTGTGTGTGTGTGTGTGTGTGTGTGTGTGTGTGTATATACACACACACACACACACACACACACATATATATATATATATATACACACACACACATATATATATATACACACACACATATATATGTATATAAAATGTCCTTGTTATCTCTTATTAGAATGTAAATTCTTCAAGAGAAGGAACTATTTTTGCTTTTTCTTTCTATTTTAAACATGTTGTACATACTAAGTGCTTAATAAAGGTTTATTGATTGATGTATACCTGGGTTTGAAATTATTAGAGATAAAATAAATTTAAACTATTTAATGCTATTTAAACATTAATTTTTAAAAAGAAGGATACAATGCTGTAAATATTTATTTAAACAGTCTAGAATTGTTTTAAAGCTGGTTGATATATGGGCTTCTTTGTTTGTTAAGATATAGATAGGTGTCCAAAGGTATAAGGGCATAATTCTTATTACAATATAGTTAAAAGTTTATAGATCTCTGTTTGCACAATTGATATATATGTTTTTCTCCTTTTAAACAGTGTGATCTCAGTTTGACTAAGTATCTGTAGTTGAACAAATAATCTATATATGTCCTATTTTTTTTTTTTTTTGAGACCATAACTGGTGATTTTATTTTTTATTTTTTATTTTTTTTTGGATGAGTAGGAGGGGGAAAAGTAGGAGAATTTCCTAACATTTCACTGAAAGGTATTTTATGTCATTGTTCTAATTATAAGGAATTGCCAAAATGTAATTTCAATATATTGGCTATATTTCAGATTCAGTATTTTATAATACAAATAATATGAATATTTCATAGACCTTCTTTTATCCCATTAGGCTCTTTCAAGTGAATCATTTGAGAGGCTTCCAGTGTTTAATAAGTCAGCATGGAGGCATTACAAGACAACACCTGAAGCTGATGACTGGAGCAATCCTAGCAGTGAACCCAGGGATGCTTCAAAATACAAGGCCAAACTGTAAGTCTCTCTAGCTCTCTAATTCTCTGTATATGCTATATATCATATATAAAATTTGCCTTTCTTAATCTAAGCAGACTTCTTTATCAGCCATATCTTCTTTACAGCTAGGTTTTTGATGTAAGACTAAAATATACTTGAGGGGAGAAAGAAGCTTAAAACATAGTTTCCCCCCACAATGGGAAAAAGTAGCAACTGTGTGACCAAAAAGGGAATGTTTTCTTTTAAGGTGTACAAATAAAAATCATTCTAAATTATCAATTTTTTGCACATAGGTTGAAGTTGAGAAGCAGCACAACACAATGTATATATAATTTCATAATCAGATATCCCATTTCTAACATAAACTTACTGTTGGACCCCAAGCAAGTCATTTACTTTTTCTTGCCCAAAGTAACACTGAGATTGTATTTCAAAAAACATGCTGGCCTTATACAAATGAAATCACAGTTTTCTAAAGATTGCAAATAAGCCACTGTCATGTGACAATTTTCATTCCAAAGAAATTCACTTTATACTTTTTTTTACTGATATGGGACATTTTAAAGTCAAGTCTTTCATGAGTGGAGAACAACGACAAAAAAATTTTCATGGAAGATTGACAGAGAAGTAATAAGATACAGAGTAAAGAAGGAAACCTATTTTTGAGACCTAACTAATGAGGGAATTTTTTTTTATGCTTGACTACATATTTGCTACAAAAAAAATTTCTTTTTTTCCCCCTCTTCTCTTTGAGGGGGAAAGGGAAAGGAGAGAACAAATTTTTGTGTGTGGAAAAAAAAATTTAAAAAATTAAGGTGAAAAGAAAATTTATGCTACCTTATTTCAGCTTGTTGCAAACTGTATAAGAGTTAGCCCCACTAAATAATGAAGGTGAACTGCTTGATAGTGAAGGAGTATAATAAAGAAGGAATATAATATGTTTACAAATCTTGAGTTTTTAAATTTGTTTTTCTTTTATGAATAATCTTAGACTTCATGTAGTTGCAAGAAGTAGTAAAGAATTTGGACCCAAATCTATTTAGTATATTTCTATGCAGTATTGAAATCTTTGAATTTCTAAGAAGGAAATTCTGTTTCTCAAATAGATTCATATGTTAAAGTGTACTGTGCCATCATCAAATTCAGAAAGATCAGATTTAGATTTTTCTGTCCTTAGAGCCAATTTAGTCAGTTTTTATTAATTTACTTTCAGTTGGCAAGTAAACAAAATATCTAAATATCTAAAAATGTGACCAAATAGTAAAAAAAATGTTATTGGGGTATCTATATAATTTTATTAATGCAAAAGTGATCTAATTAAATCACATTTAAAATTAATTTTTTATTAAGAAAATACTTTGTTATAATTGAAAATGTTTTAAGTGACAAGGTTCAAAAGCTTTAGTTACTATCTCTGAAACTGTAACATACAACTTCTGTCTAAAATTGGCCATTTCTCATACAGATATAATTTTTCAGTTTAGCAGATGAGTATTTTTAAATAATTTACCAAATGAGATCTTACAATTTATTTTAAATTATAATTATGATAAGCCAAACACTGGCTGTATGAGTATTTGAGGGGGTAAGCCCAATAGAGGAAAGAAGTGTTTATTATGGGGGGAATGAGGTAAGATATCTTGTAACAGACAATAGAAACCTAATTTTTTCTCAGCTATCTGTCAATTATGGAGAGAAAAATGATATATACATGAGGGTGAAGGAGGAAAGATTATAGAAACCCTCCAAACAGATGAATAGACAATTCTAGAATCTTGAGATCTCAAAATAAGCAATACACGATTTTTAATTAAAGCTTTTTATTTACAAAACATATGCATGGGTAATTTTTCAACACTAAGCCTTGCAAAACCTTCTGTTCCAAATTTTCTCCTCCTTCCGAACCCTACTCCCTCCCCTGGATGGCGAGTAGTCCAATACATATAAAAAAATTATAATTGTGAAATATTTATACAAATATTATAAATGGTAGATTTCAAGTCATTTAAATTTTGTATATTCATCATTTTTTCATATATCGTGTAAGTTTTAGAAATAAGAATGGGAACGACCTCCATAAAAATGACCTTTTAATATTAAGAAATAAGGAATAGAAAAGTTAGATTACTTGTACTTCTCTGATAGCAGTAGATCATAAAACTGTGAAAGAGCCAGTTATTAAATAAACTATTTTAAAGTCCCAGTTAGAGTTATAGTAAAGATTATTGTCAGCACAATAACCTTTAATCATTTTTCCTTTCTTTGCAGTGACAAGATGAAGACAAATAGAACTTTCTAAAGAAATGACTGTATTTGGCCTATTTTGTGAAGATTGTGTCTTCTGCAAGTTGACCAGAGAGCGCTCCTTACCACCACATTTTGGGGGAGGGTGGCACCCTAGCTATTCGAGGGCTTGAACATTTATTTTCACTGAACTAGCTGGAGCTTTTCTATGGACCTTGTCCTGTAGCTACTCCAGCTCTTCCACTAAATAACCTGAGTGCTTTTCACAACACCTTGGTGTGGTTGGCTGTTCTGGGGGTGAGAAGGTTGATAAGAGCTTGGCATGGGGGGGAATCTGATGCCTTATATAGCTCCCCTGTCTTTCTTCCCTTCACTCTCATTACTGTAAAGCCCATTGCCTGTCCTCCCTACCTACAGGAGCTTCCACTTCTGTCCTAAGTCCAGAGTGCTATGGTGTTTTGTGTTTGCTGCTGGAATCCATGCTCTGCTCAAACCACTGACTAGGACCCAGAAGTACTGAGTAGTAAAATCATCTGCTGGGGCTTCATCAGTGGGGGATTCTTTTCCCAAAGCTTTGACCTTTCCTCTCTTATTCCACAACCATCTGCTTTCCAAGTGGCTTAGACACTCCCTTCCCTAACTTCCTGTGTGCTCTATCACCTTGTCAGGTGCTAGGATTTTCATATTAGGAAGAAATCTCACCCATACATGCAATTGATTTTCTATTTAATTTGTACACTGCCATACTGTTGATTAAAAGTGTTCCAAAAGTTGCCCTGGGACTTTCACTGAGCCTTTTGGTGGTTAGAAATCATTAATGAAAAATTGCCTGTGGTCAGCTTTGTTAAAGGAAATTTAACATGAGGAATGAGATTTTTAATCCTATAAAAAATCTAACTAAACTAATGCTCTATGCATTTAGATTCTTCTGAGGAAGGTGGATTCTTTATGGAAATCTTTGAGAAATTGGTACCCTGAAAGAGAGTCAGTTTTTTAAATCTTAACCTTTACTTTATATCACAGTTTAGAATAGTGTCATTCCTGTAATCTTACTTTGGTACCTTTTATTTATTTTTTGGTTTTTTCCTTTTTTTTTTTTCCCCGTGTTTTTTGTTTTTTGTTTTGCTTTGTTTTTAACTTGGAGACAAATGGAAGAGAGGTGATACAAGAGGAATTTGTATTATATGAATTTGTTACATTGAAAATTTTTGATATGGCAGCTACTTGGGATTCCCAGCTGCATTTAAGATCCTATGCATTTGGAGCAGCTAGATGGAATAGTGGGTTGAGCGCTGGTCCTCAAGTTGAGTAGGCAAATTAACACTTAACACTTAAACTAGGTGTATAACTCTGGGCAAATCACTCAACTCCAATTCCCTTGCCAAAAAACAAAAAATCCTGTATGTTCATTAGCATAATTTGTTTAACTATGAGCTGGCTCACCTCAGAGAGGCTAAGGTGGTGCTTTAGGCTCCATTCCTTATTTTATATTTAGTTTTTGGTGAAGATTAAGAGCAAGGATGATGTAATGTTTATTGTTGTACAATCCACTACTTATTTCTTAGGAACTAGTTTGAGATGGTGGGACTAATTTCTTTCTTAACTAAAAATCTCCTACCTCTTCCAGACCTCCATATCTCTCTAGTTCTTTGATTCCTTTTTTAAGAATTATATCTTATTAATATAAGTATTTTTGTTTTTAAGAACTCTTAAATGTACACCTTAACCTAATTTTCTCTTTGTTTTTTTTACACAGGACAATGTCAGTTTTTGTTTTTACTACTACACAAAGATGTAGTGTTTTCCCTGAGAACATATATTTTATAAGGATGTGTACCTTGTTAATTATTTTTTTTGTGTTTCATTTCTTCCCATGGAATCTTTTTTCTTTTATGTCATTGTGATGCCTGAGCTCATACTTCCCTGTAGAAATCTGTTTTTTTTTTTTTGTTTTTTTTGTTTTTTTTGTTTTTTTTTTTTTTGCACTTTGTTGCTTCATCTTCTTACAATGAATAATTATTGATGGCATAAAAGTTTATAAAACTGAGAATGGTTTGATCATGCCATTTCTTGTAAAGGAAAGATTACACTTAACTCCAGGAAAGCGACAGCTAACTCAAGCCACTAGTGCTAGATTTCAACAGCATCATGATTTTGGGGATAAGATACTATGGAAAAGTAGGTGGAGATATGAACTAGAGATGATTTTTGAATTTTTAAGGACCTTGACTGTTATGAGCATTGGACATTAAGTATAGTATCTTTACTGGATTTTACTTACAAGACCTTCATTTTTCTTCAGTAATATCCATATTAATTTCCCTTACTAGAATTATAAGTCAGTAGTAGGTTTACCAGATAGTGATAGTTGGGATGTTAAAGATAATCAGTCTTTAAAAGTATATTGTGGGTACTGAACAATGTTTAGCAGAGACAAATGCTTTGTTTAGCAAAGGTCTTAAAAATAAAATGAATTATGTTTTTGCATAATTCTGTTTTCAAAAGTTAATATTTTTAATTTATAAAAATTTGGTTACTATTTGGTTATTTTCTGCATAGATTTGTTTATATTTACATGTCACTGAGTAATAAAATTACCTTCTATCATTCCTTGTTTTGGAGCGGGATAAGAGTTTATCTTTGCTTATTAAGTATACACAAAAATTGATCCAGAACATTCCATGTACCACCAAAATTTTGCCAGCCTGGTAAGACTAAAGGAATTTTCACTAGTTTTTTACATTCTTTCTTTTATCATACTATTAACCAGCCAGCATAAGTGACCAAAGACAGTATTGTATTCTGCAGCTAATTTTCCATCACTTGCACAGATCTGTGATCCCAAAATAGTTTGTATTCATCTTTGAAACTCAGAAAGACATGTTCATTCATGCCAGGATTTTATCTGGTCGTTTAATTGTCAGACATTCCTGTTCTCTTATGATCAAATTTTCTTATTACATGTCTTCTGTCAATTCTTCTTTGAGAAGAATTCCCTTTTAAGGTAAGTCAGTTGTCCAGTTCATTTTTTTTTTCCCATACTGGAAATAAGTTGGATAGACTAGGGCAGTACTGGTTGGACTTGAAATAGGCTACATTTCAGACATGGCAGCAAAGGAGTGAGTCCCATGTAATTTTACTAGTTTCCCTCTGTCTCAGAGTTCCAATATTTGGATAAATGGGAGTTCTGGGTGCTGCCACAATTAATTGGAGAATTCTCAAATTTGCAGGAACAACTGATGGAGAACTGTTGTTTCAGAAGTATTACTGTATTACAGCTCTTTCAGTTAAGAAAGGAACATTATTTTTACCACATTATTTTTGATTAGCATTTTAAATTGTTCAAAATGCTTTCACATACATTATTTCATTCATTTTTCACATCTAAGGTATGTAAAAATAATAACTTATCTCCATTTTGCCCCTGAAAACACAGAGGTCCCAAAGGAAGTAATTGCTTTGCCCAGGATTACATTTATCTTTTTTGAAATCTTCCACTTTGGGTCACAAGACTTCCATCTAGTATTCTGACCAGCATTATCCCTGTGGGGCACTTTCTAAGGATATCAGACTCTAAGTGTTACAATAGGATTAAAAACTTTCCAATTTCATATTGTCACTCAGTGACAATTTTTGTTTCATTGCAACTCAGGTAATAATTCTATTTGCGTTGATAGCTTTTATGTAGCCATATCATGATATACTGAAGCATTTATTAAACTCCTACTATGTGTCAGGCACTCCAAGCATCAGAGATATTTGAAGAACAGACAGCATTTTATAGTCCATGTTATTAGCAAAAAGAGACGCTAATATTAGATCACTATCTAATTAAAAGAGAGGCTAATATTTGTAGGAGGGAAATACATTAATAAATTAATGAACTTAGTATTTCTGTTATAAAAGACACTAAATCATAAATAACTATATTTTCCTAAATTCTAAAATTAATGAGTTTATTACAAAAGGGCAGTACATCAGCCTAACTTTTGTTACCCACAAATGAATATTGGAATTGACTGCATGGCTTGTTGTTTATAATTTTATGAACTATTCCTACAGCTAAGGGTTTTCTGTTGAATACTCTGCAGAATCAGACTTTTCTTTTAGAGATGTCCAACACAATGCCTCAGTACAATAAATAGTAAATTCTAGTGCTATTATTAATGGGATATCAGTCTACACTCTACTCTATTTGTGCCCAACAGTAGTAACATGATATGTATCATATATTTGGGTGAGGAGTTTGAATTCTTGGGTTATGGGAATCCTAAAATTGGGAATGGCCTAGTCCAATTTTGTGGCAAAAGGAGAAGTCAGATTGCCCCCTACTCTGATTAATAGTCATCTATTTAGCTTTTCCTCTAGTTGCACAATGCCATAAATTATAGTGAGCCAATTAATGCATTTAATAAAATAACCTTAATAACCTGAAGATTGACCTTATATGACAAAGTACCTTTCTTTCAACAGCATAACTAGTTTTTTTTCTGAGAGGAAATAGTCATTGCAGGTTTTGGCTGTTTTTTTCTGTTTTTTGTTTTTGTTTTTGTTTTTAAATCAAATTCATGTACTCCCTTATTGGGCCCTATCTTTGTTGTTAATCCTTGTTTGGCAAGTGAACCAATGAACTAGTAGTAGATGTAATAGCCAAGCTGAGGAGTTTGGTTGTTCAACAAGAATGGTAGAAAGAATTAACAATTTGGAGCCACATTTCTTTTTAAATTTCAATGTTATTTTATTTTGCCAATTACATGTAAGATTTTAAACATTCATTTTTGTAACATTTTGATTTCCATTCCCCCCCCCCCTTTACTTCCCCTTCCCTAAGACAGCTAGCAATCTGATATAGGTTATATATGTACAATTCTTTTAAACAAATTTTCATATTAAGTAATATCGTGAAAGAAAAATCAAAACAAAAGAAAACCACAAAAAAAAAAATCCCCCCCCAAAAGGTGAAAATGGTATGCTTTGATTTGCATTCAGTCTCCATAGTTCTCTCTAGATATGGATACTATTTTCTATGTATGCCAAATTTATTGTCATTGTCTTGAATCACTATTGCTGAGAAGAGCTGAGTTTGTCATACCTGATCATCACATCACATCATGTTGTTGCTATGTTCAATATTCTTGTAGTTCTGCTCATTTCACTCAGCTTCAGTTCATGTAAGTCCAGGCCTTTCTAAAATCATTCTCCTGAACATTTCTTATAGACCAATAATATTCTATCACATTCATGTATCACAATTTATTCAGCCATTCTCCAATTGATGGGCATCCACTCAGTTTCCAGTTTCTGACCGCTACAAAGAAGGCTGCCATAAACATTTTTGCACATGTGGGTCCCTTTCCTTCCTTTAAGATCTCTTTGGGTTATAATCCCAAAGAGATCTTTGGGTTGGATCAGAGGTATGTACAGTTCGATAAATCTTTGGGCATGTTGCTCTCCAGAATGGTTGGATTCTTTCACAATCCACCAACAATGTATTAGTGTCCCAATTTTCCTACATCCTTTCCAACATTTATCATCTTTTCCTGATATCTTAGTATGATAGATGTGAGGTGAGACCTCAGAGTTGTTTTAATTTGCATTTCTCTCTAATCAGTAATGATTTAGAGCATTTTTTCATAAAATTGCATAAGCCACATTTCTTAAATTAACTTTTTGCATTGAAATGTTAGTACAAAGGGAACGCTTTGTTTCTATTCTATGTATTTATCTTGGAAAATCCCTTCCCTCCAGTTCTTACTTTTTTTATTATAGATTTCAATAGGTGGAATAGGGCAACTATATGGCACTAGGGACAGAAGACTAGTTCTGGAATCAAGAAGACCTGAGTTCAAATCCAGCCCCAGATACTCACTACCTGTGTGACCATGTGCAAACCATGTAAACTTTGCTTGCTTAAGTTCCCCACCTGTAAAATGAGCTGGAGAAGGAAATGGTAAACCATTCCAGTGTTTTTGATAAGAAAACCCCAAATGGAGTCACAAAGAATCAGACACGATTGAAATAATTCAACAAAAACAATAAGCATTTTTATGTGCCTTTCAGTATTGGTTCCCTGCCTTCCCACACTTTTGTGCATAGGAAAGCAAATTAGATAAATTGTTTGCTTTAACCATTTCACTCTCCCTCTCTCTTCTCTCTCATCTTCTGCCTTTTGTATTCTGTCAAACACTTTGTAGAGGTCACCTGATCTGACTTTATACAGTAAGTCCAATCTCTCCCCAATCAAACTAGTAAAACTGCCTTGACAATTATGACTGCCAGATGGTCCAGTTTCAAGCTATTAGCTGTATCTACATTTTTTTTATGAAGTTGTTGAGTGATAGAAGGGCTCTTTGAGACAAAAGTGTTAAAAATGATCTAGCTTTGACTTGTGGGGTAATATTTGTTTATTATGTGTTAGAAGGTTTGAGATGTTAGATCAAAGAATAGTGAAATGAATATGAACTTAAATTTAAAAATATTTTCTGTTCCATAAATCCTTCAGTGACATTTGGATTAATCAAGCATAATTAAGGGTAGTTAGATTTTTGTCAGATACTGTGGTTCAAAATAATATTCATCGATGGAGAGGGTAATATATTCTGTAGAAATTTTATTAAGTACTTCAGTTAAGCAATATTGAAGAGAACAAAATCAACCTCAGGAAGGTTAATTACTAAAAAATTGCACAAAGTATAGTAGATTATCTTCCATGTCTAAATTATTTTAATTTTGAATACTGGTTAAAGTTTTTAATTTACATAGCAAAACATTTTGGATCGATTTTTCATTACATTTTCAAAAAGTGCAGAATAATAGTTCCATTCTTTAATGTGCTATGCATAATTTCGTTTTGTTATTCCACCAAATTACTTAATTATTGATGAATTGTAGTTTCTTTTCCTATAGGTTTTTTTTTTTTAAGTTAAGAGAAGAGCATAAAGCATTCAAGTGATTGGACTCTCTCTCTGTTTCTCTTTCTCTCTCTCTTAATTCTTCCTCCCTCCCTATTGCCTCCCATCCTCCTGCTCACAAAGAAAATAAGGAGACCAAAAGGATTGTGTTTGTTTGGTACATTGAGAAAAAAAGTAGTGTGCATTTTCACTATTTTTGTGGCTCAGGGAATAGAACTTAAGTGATTTCCTCTGGAAATCACAGAATGCTTTAGAATGTATTCAGACTTAGTAGATTTTAGGATACATGCTTGGAGTGAAAGTGCTATAAATCTCAGGAACACTAGTTCACACAAGAAACCTGATTTATGTTATCCTCATTGACCCTTCTCTAAGAGTTTTAAAAAATCATGAATAAGCCGTTACTTTTGTCCAAAAAGTCTTAAGCAATGCTTAGTTTTTGACTTGTGTCAATTGTTTGAAGTTTCTAAGAGGAAAAAGGCATGAAATTTAATGATGTTTAAGCCACATTCACTGCAATGAAGTATCAGTTCTTCATTGAGTTCTGGAACTATATAAACTCTTGAGCTAATATATACTACTATTTAAAATAATACTTTATGTACTAATTCCTATTCTTAGGACCAAAAGATGGTTCTAGTCTGACGTGTTCTGTTCAAGTAACAATAAATTAACATACAAATCCCAAAGATAAGAGCACTTGCCAGCAACATTTCTTTAAAGCAATACATCTTAAAAGTGAATACATCCTAAAGGTACAAACTGCTGCTTCAAAAGATTCGTATGTTCCATTCCTTGTGAATTGGTAAGCCAAAGTCTATCCTTCAAAAGATTCGTATGTTCCATTCCTTGTGAATTGGTAAGCCAAAGTCTATCCTTCAAAAGATTCGTATGTTCCATTCCTTGTGAATTGGTAAGCCAAAGTCTATCACATATTTCTATTCATAGTTCATAAATACACTTTTTGTTTCAAATCAAATGAGATTTGAAAACCTAGAATTGAGTTCATTTCAATAACAGAATTTTTTAGTAGTTGAGAATATTTTATCTTGCTCTGATTTTTCTTTTATTTTTTAATAACAAAATCTAGTTCTGGTCATTTTCTCTCATGTTTATTAGGCACATTATTAAAGGCAGCTTCAGCAGCAATTTATATGCAGTGAAAAATAGATGGTTTGCCCTTAATATACTCACTGTTCTGTAAACCAAACAAGGCTGTGAAGAGGAACAATGTATCTAGAATCTGTCGTTGGTTTCTCTTATTAACAAATAATATAATCCTTTTTATGTAAATGTCAGGTATTGTTACAAACTTTTCATTTTGAAATATATGCATCTGTAGATTCACCAAGATGAATAATAGTGTCTTTTGGTCCTAGAAAAATAGTACTCTAAAGGTACCAGCATTAAGACTAATGACCATTTAGAGTGATTTAAAAATCAAAATGAGATTAATCTTTCGTATTTTTGAACCACCAAATTGAAAAACTAGAGAAGTCAAGATGAAAAAATGACTAGGTAGCCCTGATTACTAAGCAGTACCTCTTCTGTAGATATTGTCAAAATTGTGTGTGTATAGATAAACCAATTCATTTATCAGAAAACATGACTGTAAAGGCTAAAATGGAATGGACTTAATGTTATTTGGTACCTTTTCCTTAAGAAAGAAAGGGAAAAGGTGTTAAAGATGATGTTCTGATATGGCACTCTTTCCTTTTAAATCCCCTGTTAAATTTTAGTGAACCATCTGATCAATGAATTGTCATTGGTTCTTGGCTTTTTTGTAATTATCAGATGAAATCAGTTGATATTTCTCTAGTTTGATTTGGGGACTATAGTTGTGTGCCTGGGAGAGATAATATAAAAGGATGCAAATTTTATTCAAAAGGCATACCATACTGAATTTCACAACTTAAGAGCCCTCATTTTTTAAAAGTTGAAAATTTAGATATTGCCTTACCCAATAACATACTGATTTTAGCTAATACTAAATGCTGCACTTTGATTTAAAACCAGATTTGTGTTAAAACTAGTCAGGTCTACAGATAACTTGGCACATGTTTTGTGATTAAACATAAAGTTCTCGAAACAATGCAAAACAGCTGCCCAGGCTTTCTTAACTGGCTGTAACATTCTTCATAGTTGGCATTAAATTACTGAAGTTATAATTGCTGCTTAAGCCTTATGTACATGGTCTCTGTTGCTCTAAGTTCCTTTTTGCATGCGAGTGTGTTAATTACGATTTTGTTTTCTAATATAGGTCATGATACCTAAGATATGAGTGAACCAAATAAAAAAAAGCCAAAATCAATGTAAATTATATAGTAGTTAAAATTGTGTTCTGATAGATTGTTAAGTGTAAATTTAATATTTTGTATATTTTCCTCAAAACATTTGATTCTTCATAATCTAGAAGAAAATTAATGGCTGAGCTAGAGAATACAGATGGTTTGATAGAGAGTAGAAGAATTGTACATGAAATAAAACTTCTTTACAATATTTTAACCATATAGCAGTACAAACTGTTATTCATTTTCTGGGTTTGTTCTTTTAAAATAATGAAATGTTCCATGTGTCTAGTATGTACACAAGCACATTATGGCCTAATTAGATAATCCCTACCTCAATAGTGTTTATAGAGGTTACTCTTACCAGCTGGCAATCTGCTTTATGATTGAACAGTGAATTTATATTGTGAGTTAACTTGCAGTTTTAATTTTCTGTGGGAAAACATTCCATTTATTGAAATTCATAATTAGAAAAAATGGCATAGGAAAAATGTTATCATAAGTTGCTAAACAGCCTGTGATATCTATTGTAGCCAAACTATCCCTGGATCACGTGGGAAAATCTGTCTGATCATGTTAAGATAATAAAATGCTAGTTCTGATTCAGAGTGGTATAAGTGCTTTGGCACTTGGTTCACCTCTGTGAATTATTGTGCTTTTCTCTATTGCACACAATCTCTATATCTGTTCATCTATATTATTTTTTTTTCAAATTCAGGCTGTTTCTCATACCTTTGTGCGCTGATAGCCTCTGCTAACATCTGAGTGCCTCACATTTTATTGACTGTTCAGAGAGGCTTAAAAAGTCCTTAGGTTTGGGTTTCTTCTATAGGCTAATTGTGGAAATCTGAGTTAAAAGTTAAAGTCTCTTATGTATAAGATATATATATAAATATAAGATATATATAAATGCTCAGGTAAAGCAGCCTGAGAAACTTGAGAATTACCAATTAACTACATGATCCCTTGCTTGGATAGTTGGTGTTTAACACTGTATGAATTTGAGCATCTTCTATATGCAAGATTCTGTGTTTTGATTGTTTTGCTCCTCAATAAGCTTAAAATAATTTTGGAAATGCCATTGAAGTTTGCCCTTTTCATTCCTGATAAAATTGGTGTCTGGTCAGTCTTCACACAATGATCTGGTAATGAGTCACTTCTTTATTCAATGTTCTTCCCACATTTTTACCTGGAACTAATCACATGTGGAAAAAATAAGTTTTTATGTCAGGGTAAGATAAGGCACTCACTTTATGCCATAAGAAAAGTTTGTTACAGATGCTTTGGTGCTGGCAAACAAAAACTGAAGGTCATTATGCCATTTAGTTGTAAGTGAACTGATTGACTTAAGGGTACATTGGGTTCAAACCTGCCTCTGATCCATGTGGTAATCATGAGCGAGTATATAGGCAATTCAAAAGCTGTACATTTTAGGCAAGTTGCTATTCTATATTGAGAGAATTTCCATAACAATCATTTCTTAATCAGTGAAATCATAGACAAGGTCCAAAAAAATGAGAATTAACTGATTTTCATATAATTACTAATTTCAGATGATGTTTCATTAGTAAATAAGTGTGATAGGCTGTAAAACACTTATAGAAATCTCAAGGAAGATAGTGCTTAAGATGATTTTTCTCTCATTTATATTATTAGTTTAGCAGTTTTTCTGTTTCAAGTATATCTAAAATCAAATATTTTCCTCTTATTGGATGGTCCCATTTAAGCAAATCATTGTACAATAAATCGAACTACTTGTTGGTGTGTTTAATTTGTGATTCTAAATCTCAAAATTGTGGCAAAAACTGGCAAAAACAGTGATAATGCAATTGGGGATTTTAGCCCCAAACTCAAAATTTCATTATTGCAGCAAATTGTGATACAGCTTTTTAGCACAAATTAGCCACTGAATAAAGTATCACTATTGGAAGATTTAGTCATACTGTTTCTCCAACAGCCCCTTGTATAGGAAAGGGATTTTGACATGTTTCCTCTTGTAGTGTTAGTGTTGCACTAATTAACCAGTAGAAACTCTCTTTTATCCTTTTCATTAGAATGCATTTTCAAACATAGGAGTTAATTTTGAATCCCCTGGATTATAGAATTGAATTAGTTGAACTAGTCAAGCTGGAGTTGAATAAAGGCCTGTTCTTCAACCTTGTAGCATGGGAGATTTAAATTCCATTTTCTTTAGTTCCAAAGGTGGGATGGGAAGGGAATTGCTTAGTAAGAAGAAAAGTGGTCTAATAAGGATTATACCTATTTTGAGGGTGCATTTTATAAGATGAACAGTCTTGTTTTCCAAGATTTGTATTCCACAGCTTCGAGTGTATCCAATAGTTGAGAAGAATAGTATTCCATCAGCTGGAAATTTCTATAGCACTAATGTTAACATTCTCAATAATGTTACTGAAGGCATCTAGGTAATAACAGTGGATAGAGTCCCATGCTTGGAGTCAGGAAGATTCCTCTTCTGGAGTTAAGATCATAATAGCTGTATCACCCTGCAAAAATAACTTGACTAACTTGTCTCAGTTTGTTCCTATCTAAAATGAGCTGGAGAAGGAAATGGTAAACCATTTCAGTATCTTTAGCCAAAAAATCCCAAGTTAGGACCTGAGAAGTTGGACGCTCAACTGGAAGGACTGAATGTCATTGAGTTATTTTAAGATTCTGAAGTGCTTTCTAAAGCAAGGAAAAAAATGAAATTTCAGTATAGATTAAGCTGTTACCCCAATCCCCAGATAAAATGAATCTTTTCCTTATTATATATATATATATATGTATATATATATATATAAAATTATATTTATATACTTTATAATTTTATATATATTATATAAATTATATATTTATTGATTCTTTCATTATAAATGCCTTGCTTTAACTCTTACCCCATCTAGTTACTGTCCTATCTGAACTTTCCTGGTCAAACTTTATATATATAAAAATTTCCAATGTCTCAATTCCTTAGGACTGCATATTTGTATATTAATTATAAGCAAGAATATTTTCCCACATTAGCATGATGGTGTTTTCACAGCGTATCCTGGACAAGATAACTCCTTAGATTAATTTTGATCAGTGTGAAACATTCCTATATTTGTCCCACCAACCCATCTGCAATCAGCCCAAACTTGAGGCTACACGCCAACTTTTTTGCACTAAACTGTGTTTAGTTTTGAGCCAAACTTGGGCAAAGTTTCGTAAGGAACCCTTTTTGAAGGGTACCATTTACACTTCATGATATTCTGTAATTGTCAACTTTCTAAAGGACCTAGATGAGGGTGGGGGAAGAGCTATGCACAAGCTTGAGTCCCAACTAGCTTATAACTTTTCACCAGCAACAAAAGAAGCCTCTGATTCCCTAAAACCAAAGTCTAAAATGTTACCAGATTAAAATTGTACATGTCAGGAGCAGATCATCTAAAACAGTGTAGTATGTGAATTTCAAGTCATTGTGTTAAAATTTTTTGTTACTAAATTTACATGTGATAGCCAAATTGCTTAACGTTTCTGGGCATTGGCATATTGGAATTAGGAGCCAGGAGATGTGTTCTTAGAATAATTGCTGACTACCTTTATGATTTTAATCATTTAATCTCAGAGACTCAGTTACCAGACCTAAGGAATGATATCCGTCTTTGCCTAGCTTGTAAGCTCCTTGGGAGTATAGACTATATATATATATATATATATATAATAGCAGATTTTCATTTTTTCGGTAAATGAATAGGAGCTCATTTTTATAGCTATATGCTAGCCAACTTTTGAATATCCAATTTATATGGCTCTCTTTCCATCTTCCAGCCTTGTGGCTTCTCCAAAAATCTCTTTTCACTACCATCATAGCACACCTTGCCTCATATACACTTAGTATACCCCCAAGAACAACCAAGTTATTGACTGACACAAAGAACTATTTGACCCATTATCTCTTCTTCAACCTCATTTCTTTCTTTTGGAGAATCTGGCACATGCTTTGCATTGCCCCCCTTTCACCACTAATTCGCTAATTCACTTTTTCAGAAATAAAGTCAATTCCAGAAAGGGTAAATAAACTTGCTTAAGTAAAATGTATTATATACAAAATAATAGGAATGTTCTAGGAGTTTGCTATTCTCAGTAGTACAATCATCCATGAGGATCTGAAGGCCTTATGATGAAAAATCCTATCTATACCCAGAGAAAGAACTGTCTCTGAATGCAGATTGAAACACTTTCTCGTTATTTCTCTCTTTTAATTTAATTTCTTGAGCATTTTTATTTTTGTTAAGGTGGGAGATCTATGTTTTCTTTCACAATTTGACTTTTATGGAACTGTTTTGTATAACTTCACATATGGTTTCTTAATTGTGAGTGGGATAAGGGAAAAAATCTTGAACTCAAAAATCTTAAAAACAAATGTAAAAAAAAAAAAAGATTTGAATGTAACGGGGAGAAGGAAGGGAGGAAGGAAAGAACTTGCTTAAGGTCATGCAGGTAAGTAATGGAGTCATGATTTCGAACTCAGGTTATGAGTCTTCAAATCTACTATACCCTTTCCACTGTACCACATTACTCTGTCTAGCCAATCAGCTTTCAATATGCACCTGCTTAACTCCCTGCCTCCTATTTCTGCTTATCTAATTTATTTTCTCTTTTCGTTCCATTTTGTTACTCCAAAATTATCATCATGGCTAATGAAAATAAACATAATGCTACATTTTTTTGAAGGAAAAATTAGCTTTGATATAAAAATCCAAAGTAGTAATCACTGCCATTAACTTTTAAAGCCTCATAAATGGGCTGGAATCTCCCTTCACAATTAGAATATCTATTGAAAGCCTCCTCCTGTGTACCTTCTTAGCTAGTTAAATGTGATTTTTTTTTTAATCCCTTCATGATGAGGATTGGCAGGGTAGAATTTTGTAATTGCATTGGTTTTATTTTTTTTTTATTGTGTTTAATAACAAGTATTATAAGTGCTATTTTCTGCTAGTTTTAATTGCACCTAAATGGTCTTTAAAGAGTGACTGGATTTGGCCAAATACACACAGAAGAAACCTAGGCTGGGATTGCACAGCTCTCAGGAAAAGATAAATTAGGATGACTGAAATAGGGAAGAATGCAAGAAATCATAGATTATTGTATTACAGATTTGAAAAAAAAAAGTTTTTTTTTTTAAACAACCCAGGAGATATACACAACTGCTAACTCATGACTACTTTCTCTTCTCTAGAAAAAGAAGCATTATGTGTCACAGTAATGGTTTTCAAACTATCAGTCACTATAATCCTTGGCTTTCAATAAACCTACATGTTCACTCTATTCAATATGGAAGGAAGTAAATTCTAAAGTTTGCCACAATATACCCGTAAGAAAAATTAATTTTTAATAAGATCAGCATATAACATTTTCCATATCATTAAGTTTATAGATGAGGAACCTGAAGCCTGGAGAAGTTATTTGCCCAGGGTCACTTAAATAGCAAGGATTGGTAGCAGGATTCAGCCCCTGACTCCAAGTCAAAAGCTATTCCATTATGCTGCCTTTCTATTAAGTACGTTTGATGTTGTCTCTGTCACACTGATATTAGCTGAAGACCTTAGCTTTTTTGGCCAAAGTTTCATCCAGGGCCATCTCCAGTTGTTCTGGTGGATATCTGGCCACTGGAACCATATGGTTCTGGAGGGAAACTGAGGCAGGTGACCTTGCTCAATCCTCCCTCACTTAAATCCAATTCACTTGAATGCCCCAGCATCTTCTTCCTGATATTATGGTCCTCTTTGAGAAGGACAAATAACAACAACAACATATTCTCTCCAAATCACAGCACAAAATAATAGGTTTTTCTGGCAAAACTTTCCTGAAGTGAAATCCCATTTTTCATCTATGTTAGTACTTTAATCTTGTTTGCACTTCCCTTGCCTCTATATTCACAAGCCCATTTTACTTTTAATGTTCATAGCTTTTTCCTACTGACATTGTTTTGATTAAAATGATGTGCTATTTTACAAAAAGACATATTGTAAAATCATTTTCTTAAAAGTTCTTTGTTGGAGTGGTTTGCCATTTCCTTCTTCAAATATTCTTCATTACTCCCCCCGATGGTACTGCCACTTATGATTGCTACCTGACATGTCATCATTATGCCTTACATTGCTTTAGGCTTGCCATCCTCTCCTTTTTTTTCCATGGAATCCTAATACAGTCTAAATTCAGATTTCGTCTGATACGATTAATAGAAAGAAAAAGAATTAATAGAAAAGCAAACAAGAAAGTAAGCAAACATATCCCAAGATAATATTTGACTGGAATCATAGTGATTACTTAGCACATAATTTGAACATTTTTGTGGGGTAAATTAATTTATAGGTTTCAGAAAACTAAATGATCTTGCCCTCCCGTGATCTTCTTTGTGAGAATAATCTACTTAAGATAATACTAGACTGATTATTCCTTGGCATTCTTGTCCAAACAATATTTTAAATAGTGTTAGTATTTTCCACAACAGTGATGGATCTGGAAGCTTTTGGCAGATTCTTAAGATCATTTTTTATAAATCTAGGAGAGTAAATGGTTGTAAAAGTGTAATTATTCCTAATATTAGAGATAATTATTGTCACCTTAGCAAAATAATTTGAACAGCACTTACTTTATAAGAACTACTCTTGTCTTCTTAGAACTGAAAGCTAATAGTTTGTAAAGGTGAATTGGTGACTTATAAGGGCAAATAAATACTTTAGTATTCAGTGGGTGATGGAGGCCAATTAGCCATGCTATAATCATTGAATCAGAGATGGATAAGACCTTGAGATGTCATTTGATCTATTCCCTTGCCTACAAATAGTACTCCTCCTAAATGATCTGCAAAATGAGAGAGTTGGACACTGTCTGGTGCCTTTCAGCTCTTACATTGTATGATTATGTTAAATTTTATATGTGGATGTCTAGCCTATTTATAAAGGTCCTCATGGAAGGAGTTTTGAAATGCCATGGAAATGTCACACAATTTTAGGTTTTCTGTCCTTTGCCTGGTTAAGACATGGCATTATTTATAGGCTCCATATATTTCCTTGTGGACACAGTAAAGAAGAGGATGGATGAAAATATAATTATATAAATTCCAAACTGGTTGTATGATTGACTAGCCCCAAAAAGTGATGATTAGTGGATTAAAATCTGATCAATAAGGGAGACAATGGGTGCATAAACTGTCCAAATAACCACAGAGTTTCAAAAGATCAGCATGGTTCTTATTTATAAGAAACAATATTCTAAAAGATTGTTCCAGGTTTTTGTAGGTGCCTTTTTGTGACTTAAAGTTTCCCACAGAAGAAATGTATTTTTTAATAGCCTTCATTTAATTTAATAAAGTGGAAGACATTTAATTTGAATAAGAATGTAAGAAGGTGAACCAGGAGAAATAGGACATTACAGAAACAGGGATTACTGTCACAAAGTACAAGCAGACTGCTGGAAGGGGCATGACAAACATGGCTCACACCTTAGGTTCAATAATGTTTAGACCTGGCAGCAGGAGGAAGGGGATCCAAGTGAGAGATAACCCTCTGTCTTGTCACTCAGGCTATGGAATGCTTTTCTTCATTCCTCTAGTTCTGGGATCTTTGGCTGACTTGTGCAACAGGGAAACAGAGAAATATGGAGGTTTTATAGGAAAAGTTAGATTCTCAATCAGGTACATCTGGTACCTGGGTAGAAAGACACCAAGTATCTTTCATAGGAGATAATTGTACAGTTATCAATCTTTTCCAATTCTTCATGATCTCATTTGGGTTATTCTTGGCAAACATATTGGACTAGTTTGCCATTTCCTTGACTTTAGTTCATTTTAAGGATGAGGAAACTGAGGCAAATAGGGTTAAGTGACTTGCCAGGGGGCAAGATTTAAATTCAGGTCTTCCTGCTGT